>NC_067250.2:194364286-194667316 GCF_019359855.2 Lolium perenne | reverse complement strand
GCATTATGCTTCATGAATTTGTTTATTTACAAGATTCCTTTTCATAGGAAGTGGGTTAGGCTTAAATGTGTTTTGAATTTGCTTCTTGATGCTCTCTTTTGCTTCAACTCTTATTTCTTGGGAGTGCATCATTAAAATTACTGAGCCCATCTTAATGGCTACAAAGAAAGCACTTCTTGGGAGATAACCCATGTTTTTATTTTGCTACTGTTTTGTTGTGTCTTGGAAGTTGTTACTACTGTAGCAACCTCTCCTTATCTTATTTTATTGCATTCTTGTGCCAAGTGATGTCTTTGATAGTAAGGTTGATACTAGATTTGGATTACTGCGCAGAAACAGATTTCTATCTGTCACGAATTTGGGCAGTGTTCTCTGTAGGTAACTCAGAAAAATCTGCCAATTTTTGTGTGTGATCCTCAGATATGTAAGCAACTTTCATTCAATTTGAGCATTTTCATCTGAGCAAGTCTAGTGCCTCTAAAAAATTCATCTTTACGGACTGTTCTGTTTTGACAGATTCTATCTTTTATTTCGCATTGCTTCTTTTGCTATGTTGGATGGATTTCTTTGTTCCATTGACTTCCAGTAGCTTTGAGCAATGTCCAGAAGTGTTAAGAATGATTGTGTCACCTCTGAACATGTGAATTTTTATTATGCGCTAACCCTCTAATGAGTTTGTTTTGAGTTTGGTGTGGAGGAAGTTTTCAAGGGTCAAGAGAGGAGGATGATATATGATTAAGAAGAGTGAAAAGTCTAAGCTTGGGGATGCCCCCGTGGTTCATCCCTGCATATTTCAAGGAGACTCAAGCGTCTAAGCTTGGGGATTTCCAAGGCATCCCCTTCTTCATCAACAATTTATCAGGTTTCTTCTATTGAAACTATATTTTTATTCCATCACATCTTATGTACTTTACTTGGAGCATCTGTTTGTTTTTATTTTTGTTTTGTTTGAATAAATTCATGCTTGTGTGGGAGAGAGACACGCTCCGCTGGTTCATATGAACACATGTGTTCTTAGCTTTTAATTTTCATGGCAAAGGTTGAAACTGCTTCGTTAATTGTTATATGGTTGAAAATGGGAAATGCTACATGTGGTAGTGGTATAATGAAATACTTGCATAATCTTGTAGATCATTGAGCTTTGATAACTTGATTCTTTGCAAACTTTTTGAGGTATTTAGATGGTAAGGCTTGCTGGATAAATAAGTTAAAATTAGTAGTGGATTGTTGTCTTTAAGCTTGTGCCGTACTACAAACTCTATTTAAATAGTTGAAGGTGTAGTTGGACTTGATAGCTTTCCATGTCTGAGAGTTCATCGTAATAACTAAGTTGTGCTGAAGGTCGAGGGAGCTAGCGGGGTACTTGTGCCACCGTGAACGGTCCTCCTTAGAGCAAATTTTAATCATGCTCTTAATGATGAACCTGCTAGTTGTTTGCAATAAGCTTGTGAGTTCTTTTTGACTAATGTAAAGCTACGGTTTTTGGCACTTCCACCATCCAAATTTGCTAGCCTCTTCGGTATTGTGCATTGCCTTTTGCTCACATTGAGAATCGTGCATACTTCGCCAGTACATCCAAACCCGTGGGAGGACTTTCTCTTGTTCTCCTACACATAAGACCATACATCTCCTCAAAACAGCCACCATACCTACCTACCACAGCATTTCCATTGCTGTTCCGAGATATATTGCCATGCAACTTCCATCTTACATTACATGTTGTCATTTATCATTTATACATTTCTTTGCATGATTCTATACAGCTGATGTGTGGTTTACCCATGTTACGCTAGATCATTGCACATCCTGCTACACTGGCAGAGGCATACAGTTTTATACATCATGTTTCATTCATTATGAGTTATTTGTACCAAAAAGTGTGTTGTCATATTAGGATGTTGCCCCTAAAAGTGAAAAGAGCCATGGAGGCCATCAAAAAGAGAAAAAGAAAAAGAAAGAAAAAAATAGAAGAGAAAAAGAAAAAGAAAAAAAAGAGAATAAAGAAAAAGGGGCAGCATTACTATCTTTTATCCACACTTGTGCTCATGTTTTAGCACCTGCATTATTCATAGTCATCATTTGTGCTCATGTTTAGCACCTACACTCCATATGAGAGAGTTTTCATGTTTTACTAGTATAACTATGTGGGGAATTTACACTATAGAACTTGGGTTGTATATTCCAATGATGAGCCTACTCAAAAGTGCTCTAGGTCTTCGTGAGCAACCAAGTTGGATGCACCCCCACTAGTTCCATTGGAGAGCTTTCATACACATATAGCTCTATGTGCATCCGTTGCATGGCAATCACTACTCCTTGCATAGCTTCGATTATAAGACTTCCTCTTGTCTAATAATCACTTATAGCTTTGTAAGACTTTCTTCCATTTGGCCTTCCAAACCCCCATTAACGTTCTTTATGCCATAACATCCTGGTGCTAATACCAAATGCTTGCGCTCACCGGTTGAGTAGACTTCGAAACAGTTGATTCATGACGTTCATGTTTATGTTTACTTGACTGAATCCTTCTTATGTTGTGAAAATTTACTTGATGCTTGGAATGAAGGATAGAACTTCTACGCTGAATACTTAACACATCTTTAATGAACTTTGTACGGTTTCATGTCTTTTAAGCAATAGTTCATGAAAACTTCTAGCTTGTTTAACTCTTGCATTATCATCTCTTATATCAATATAGACATTTGCTTTGAGTGATTTGATCTCAGTTCACATGCTTTACATCATTATTGGATCAAGATTATGTTGGTAGCATGTCACTTCAGAAATTATCTTTTTTATCGTTTACCTACTCGAGGGCGAGTAGGAACTAAGCTTGGGGATGCTGATACGTCTCCAACGTATCTATAATTTCTGATGTTCCATGCTTGTTTTATGACATTACCTACATGTTTTGTTCACACTTTATATCGTTTTGATGCATTTTCCGGAACTAAACTATTGACGAGATGCTGAAGTGACAGTTCCTGTTTTCTGCTGTTTTTGGTTTCAGAAATCCTAGTAAGGAAATATTCTCAGAATTGGACGAAATCAACGCCCACCATCTTATAATTCCACGAAGCTTCCAGAACACCGGAGAGACACCAGAGGAGAGGCCCAGGGCCACCACACGTGTGGGCGGCGCGGCCCAGGGGGGGCGCGCCCCCCTATTGTGTGGAGCCAGCGCAGCCCTTCCGACTCCGACTCTTCGCCTATAAGAAGCCCCCTGACCTAAATCTTCGAGGGGAATAAGCCACGGTACGAGAAACCTTCCAGAGCAGCCGCCATCGCGAAGCCAAGATCTGGGGGACAGAAGTCTCTGTTCCGGCACGCCGCCGGGACGGGGAAGTGCCCCCGGAAGGCATCTCCATCGACTCCACCGCCATCTTCATCACCGCTGCTGTCTCCCATGAGGAGGGAGTAGTTCTCCATCGAGGCTAAGGGCTGTACCGGTAGCTATGTGGTTAATCTCTCTCTCCCATGTACTTCAATACAATGATCTCATGAGCTTCCTTACATGATTGAGATTCATAAGATGAGCTTTGTATCACTATTAATCTATGTGCTACTCTAGTGATGTTATTAAAGTACTCTATTCCTCCTCCATGATGTAATAGTGACAGTGTGTGCATCATGTAGTACTTGGCGTAGTTTATGATTGTGATCTCTTGTAGATTATTAAGTTAACTATTACTATGATAGTATTGATGTGATCTATTCCTTCTTTCATAGCCTGATGGTGACAGTGTGCATGCTATGTTAGTACTTGGTATAATTGCGTTGGTCTATCATGCACTCTAAGGTTATTTAAATATGAACATCGAATGTTGTGGAGCTTGTTAACTCCGGCATTGAGGTGCTCTCGTAGCCCTACACAATTAATGGTGTTCATCATCCAACAAGAGAGTGTAGAGTGGTTTTATTATGTGATCAATGTTGAGAGTGTCCACTAGTGAAAGTATGATCCCTAGGCCTTGTTTCCGAATAGAAAAGCTACACCACAAAGATTCCTATCTCTCACGTCAACTGCACGCCAGCAAGTATTTTCTGGTGCCATTGCCGGGGAGGTCACCGTTTATTTACTGTTCTACTGCATGTTTACTCGCTGCCATATTTTATTCAGATTGCTATTACCACTCATATTCATTCATACCACTTGTATTTCACCATCTCTTCGCCGAACTAGTGCACCTATACATCTGACAAGTGTATTGGGTGTGTTGGGGACACAAGAGACTTCTTATATCGTGATTGCAGGGTTGCTTGAGAGGGATATCTTTGACCTCTTCCTCCCTGAGTTCGATAAACCTTGGGTGATCCACTTAAGGGAAAACTTGCTACTGTTCTACAAACCGCTGCTCTTGGAGGACCAACACTGTCTACAGGAAAAGAAGCGTGAGTAGACATCACTTTGCTGCTGAACCGCTGAAGCGACGAGCGTGCGAAGGTATTTGATGTCGATCTCCTCGTTCTTCTTGTTCAGGATCTCTGCAGCCTTCTGCATGTTCTCCTTTGGAGTTGTGAGCGGTTGTAGATTGGAGGGGGTTGCGAAAGTGATCTTGCGGGGGCCAATGGCTTCCCGTCGGATCTTATCAGCTTCCTTTATCTTGGCCTCCCAATGCTCTCGGAGCTTTTTTGGCCTTCTGCAAGGATTCGACAGCTTCCTGCTCACGCTGGCGGAAGTTTTCCATTACCTCTCGAGCTTCTTGCCTTTCTTGCAACATCGCAGCTGCGGTGGTGGAGATTTTCTTGGCAGTAGCCAGCATCTCCCTTCTTGCTGCTTCTAGAGCTACTGGATCTGCGGCTTCTTCCGGGGTGATAGGTTTATTCAGGACTTCTGTGTGAATTAGGGATCCAATGCCTGCTTGCTCCACGAGTTCTTCCGGGGAGAGGTAATATTTTTCCCCGGAAAAGTTGTCTTCTCCGGATTTCGATGCAGCGCGGCGACGAGGTCGCGATGGCGGAGTATCCGAATTTGACACTATCGGGAGGGCTGTAGCGGCAGGAGTTTCTTCGTCAGCGTCTTCGCCTAACCCAGTTATGGTCGCTAGGGCCTGCTTAGGCGGGGCAGATTCCACGTCTTCTTCCTTTTCACCTTCCAGATCCTTCAATGCTTTTTCAAATTCTTCCGTGTTCATGGATGAAGTATAGTCGGAAGCTGGGCTGAGGTTGCCCAGGATTGACTCTTCAACATCTCTGGCCTCCTCTTGACGATCCGGTGCGCTGTTATCTCCGGCAGCTTCATGCTGTTCCGGGGCATCATCGGTTCCGGCAGCATCAACCTGCATGGGTCCTGCATCTTCCGGAGAAGGAGCGGTTCCAGCGGTATGTGCGAAGTAGTGCACGAAGTGAGACCTTTGCTTTTCCAACACCTGGGAGACCCAGGCGGATCTGCATTGGTCTTCCACCGTTGTTTCCTGCTCAGGGGCGGATTGGGTGGGTTTTGAATTTTCCAGATCCAAGGCGGAAACTTCCCTAGGGAGGTCCGGCATCTCAGATCGGATCTTCGCGACTGCGTCCTGCTCAGCGGCTGTTGCGTCAGCGTTACTTACCAGGGCGTTTCCGCCGGAGTCGACGGTTTCGCCGATGAAGATGTGTATGTCGCCAACTAGGACGATGGAGAGCTTGGTGGGGTTGGTCCTAGCCGGAATCCAGCACTCGTCCTGAGGGATGATCGGAAAGTTTCCGGCGTAAAGGACGCGCCCCACAGCGATGGAGTCGTCGTAGCTTCCCATGGCGGAACCCTCCCGGTTCCGGCCTCCAGACGCCGCTGGCCCCACGGTGGGCGCCAACTGTCGTTGCCTATTTGACAATACCACGGAGGAGGTATCCTCACGAGGGGGTGAAGAAGTAGGGGCCATAGGGCAGAGAGCACTCGGGACGGTGGTACGCGATTTACCCAGCTTCGGAACACCTGCTCGATGACAAGGCCTACTGCTGCTTGTCTGGAATTATCTGAGCGCTTTCGCGTTGTTACAATGGTTGTGATTGTGCCTCTAGGGCTCCCGGGATCCGGCTTATAAAGGCGCACGGATCTAGGGTTTACATGGAGAGTCCTAGCCGGAATACAAGTTGCCTAACTACGGTACAATATCTTGCCGTGTACGTCAAGGATCCGCCTTCCATGAGGGCCGTGCTGGATCCGGATACTTCATGGGCCTCCACGGATACGGCCTCCTTCGTAGGTCGGTTGGGATCCGGCTTCCTGTTCCTGGGCTGGACTTCATCCTTCAGGATCTACAGCAACTGGTCCGCCCGATGGGCACATGCCTCATCACCATCTATGGGCCACCCGGGCTTGCCGGATCTAGGCCATGCCATTGATATACCCATAAAGTATACCCACAACAGCGCCCGTCGTCGATGGGCTATGCATATTGGCAACATAGATTTATAGACCGTTGTTGCTAATGTCGGTCGCTGTAGGGGAACCCGCATTAACAACAAGTACATTTTTCGGCATGTTCCCGACATAAAGCACATCGGCAACATGCATCTAAATTTTCCTGTCGTCAATATTGGTAGCCGAGGAACCCGTCAGAGCCTATATAACCACCCACACTTCTACCGCTCTTACCCCCCAACCCTAGCAGCCACACCCCACTCATCTCTTTCTCGCTCCCCTACTTGTCACACTCCATTTCTTATGCCTCGCCGCCATTTTGGTGCTCCGGTGTAGCACCCCGATCATGTCGTACATGAGGAGGACGTAGCCCCTCTTCTTCCAGCTTTGGTCGCCATCGTGTTGTTCTTGGTGCCTTTCACGCCCACGCCTACCCGAAGGCCCCGTCAAGCTGACTATGTCATCGATCCCGCCAATTGGGAGATGTAGCCTCCAACTCTGACAACGCCTACGTACTGGGCTACCGGCCCCTACCTCCAAATCATCGTTGAAGGAGGGCAAGGCCTTTGATACATTGGATGAGAGGGCCTCTTATTCGTGGAGTGGGTGGCGATGGCACATGCATGCCCTCTCCTTGGCCTCGGCCGAAACTGAGGCCATCGCAAGGGCATAGTGCCAAATGAAGGTGTAGAAGACCCTCCTAATTAATCTGTTAATGGTGTGGGCTTTGTATGGTCATGTAACCGATGTGGGCACTGTATAGCGATGGCACATAAGATCCAATTCCCAGGTAGCTGCCATGCAAGAATTGCAATTGGAGGCATATCCCATTGTCATGTCAGTCCTGGCTGACCAATGGAGGCAATTTCATGTGTTGTGTCAGACCAGTTTGGCAAGGCCTAACAAAACCTCGGTAGGAGAAAAAACCGCCGAGACTTCCTAGTTGTAGAGGTTGTCTCTCCCGTCGGGGTTTTCTCTGACGGTGTTTATTTGCCATATAACAAATTATTGAATGCACTTTGGCACGTGAGGCACAAAGGCAGCACTTCTACCATGTTGTATTGTTACTTCATTATTGTGAGTAGATTAATTCTCAAGATCTTCATTATTGTGAGTAGATTAATTCTCAAGATCATTTCATGTTTCGTTAATTGTATACTTTGTGTTTACCCTTAATAGGCCACGTATGCCATGGATCATCGTGTATTTGGGTAGAGTATTAGTTGTTGGATTTATGGATGTGATTCTGATATAATAGATTCACATTAACAATTATAATCTAGCATATCTAGGTCGTACATCAACTGCAAATATTTTACAACTAGTTGCGGGTGAATCATTTTTTTGTGACACTTCCAAGTTTTTTAAAATGTAAACTAAAATCGTAGACGTTGGTTATGCTATATTGTGAACCTTGAAATGTTTGTTTCAAAATATGGTCCTATGTAACCTGTGCAAAAAGAAAAGACATAGGGTCATGTACTATTTACACATCTATGTTCACAATATGAAACCTTGAAATGTTTGTTTCAAAATATGCTATATTGTGTAGATCACATATGGTCATATTTTTCGGATGAAACTTCACAGATGCACAAGATACAACATTGTATGTTCACAATTTTAGAAACTTGGAAGTGTCACAAAAAGATGGGTTGTACCCGCAACTTGGTTGGAGTTTCCCGTCGTACATCATTTTATGCTACCCTTGTTGGCACATGTGACACGCGAACCCATGAAACTTGGTTAAAATTTTCCCAATTTCTACAGTTTATTATCGAAAAATACAAATATCTTTTCATTTCAATTTAATTATATATTGCCAAACTATATCAAATAATTCATAACTTCAACACAGATGCTTGGGGTGCAAGATTGCAGTTTAGGAAATTTAGCAACTTGCTTGAAGTAGAGGGATTCAGTGATGGTAGGGGCGAAGCTCCCCTTATAGCAAGGTAGGGCAGTCGCCCTACCTTGATTTTTTAGCAAACATATTTAGATGTACGTGTTTTTTCCTAAATAATTTGAGTGGTGGTACATCGAAAACAGATTTTGTATGAAAAAATTATGTTTGTTTTAGTGAACACTGCACGAAACCGACTTCAAACCGAGAACATGAACTAGGTATAAAAAATATAGACTAATTTTCTAGGCTTAATGTGAATAAGATTCCTTCATTAGCAGAGATTTATCATAAATCTTACTATATACAAGATAACATCATGCTATTTTGTTATTCTTACACGGAGAATTGGCAGTTTTAAAGATTTCTTTATATTTAAAAAGGCAAAAAATGTTTTCTCAAGCAACATTACTAGTTCATTCAATGTGTTTTGGTTTTTCGGTGGCGAAGATAAAAATTGAAATGTATTTACCGGCGATAAATATCATCAAGACCGAGTTTTGCATCAAATGAGGGATGTCCATAAGTCTTGATCGATGAATTACATAAAAAAAATTAAAAGGTAAATTTTTCCATTAAGATAAAAATTTGGTATGTTTGTAGGTCCTACTTATAATCAAATATGTTTATATTTTCATTGTTCTAAGTGATGTGTTAGAATCATTTATAACATTAATATCTCATGACTATTTCTTTGTCCTTGCATCATTTTCTAAGAATTCGATGCACTATCTTAGATTATTTTCATCCTTCCCCACTGAGTGCTGGTATCTCTTAGTGAATTGATAAACTTTAGGCCACTCGTTTAAGGGAGCAAAATGCGCGCCTTGCAGCTATAAAGCCTTACACCCATGAGAAAGAGATTTGTGTGTATGAAGTACATGTTCTCGCTATCATCAACATCTTTCTTTTTCACCATTGTTAAAGAAAGGAAATTACATCAGTTTTGTTGTCATCATGAAATTATTTTTTTAGCGAACGTAACTATTACGAATTTTGAACCGTAGAGTTAGAAATTTTAACCGAGATTTCTGAATTTGGAAAACATTTATATATCAATTTTTTCGAACAGAGGGTGTATGAAAAATGTTGATTTCTTGGTCGATCTGTCGCGAGATAAAGCAAAAGGGGGTATCAGAAAAATGTGAACAAAAGTGAATGTTTTCACGTTCTCTTCTCCCTCCGGTAAAAAGAGGCCGGGCCTCACCGTAAGCTTCTGCTTGGCACCGCCTCGCCTCCTCCGCTCTCTCCACCAGCACGGGCGCGCCTACGTATATATAAGGTGACAACGCCGCCTCCTCGTTCCAAAACAGCTCTCAGACTCTCACATCCCCGCTGTTCTCGCACCTTCCATTCCAGGGGTTAGGGTTTGTTGAGTAAGAGTTGCCCGATCTGATTTACTCTAGTTCTTCGATTGCCGGCGGCGGTGCAGCCGGGGAGCGCATGGCCGCGGCCGCTGGAGGGAGCCCCACGGCCAGTGGCGTCGGGGAGCGGGACGGGTTCCTGCCGGTCGCCGACATCAGCCGCATCATGAGGAGGGCCATCCCGCCCAACGGGAAGATCGACATGGAGGCCAAGGAGGCCGTGCAGGAGCTCGTCTCCGAGTTCATCGCCTTCCTCACCAGCGAGTAATAAACGGGCTTCCTCTATTCGGTTTCTCGCCTTCAGTTTTGGTCGGATTTGATTTGTGCTGATTTCGTCGGTTCTATTTCTGCAGGGCGAGCGACAGATGCAAAAGGGAGAAGCGGGAGGCCTTGACCGGCGACGACCTGCTGTGGGCGATGGCCACGTTGGGGTTTCAGGACTACATCCAACCCCTCAGGCTCTACCTCCACAAGTACAGAGAGGTGCGTCGTGTATCCGCCAGGGGGCAAAATCCAGGTTCCTTGTCGGGGTGCACTTCGATCACCTTCAGTTCGATGCGACTCAGTCCCTTCGGATTGGATGGAGTTCTAGTTTTAGTTTCTCATCAGTTTTGAGTTGGACTATTAACGTGTATCTAGCCAACTCCTAATGTGGATTGGTGGTTTCGGAGTCAATCAATCACTCTTCTGTGTCAATCAAGGTGTGGAATAGAGCTAGGAGCTTCATCTTCCAATGCAAAGTTAGAGGGATACCTAACATTCATCTGGAGACTCGGGACGGGTGCCCTTGCTCTCACCTATTGTGGCGCAACCGAAACCCCTGCCATGCGTCCTACTTACCAGTCACACTTAAATTTTCCAGACTAAGTATCTATGCACCATTTCATAATACAGTTGATCTTTAACACTGGGATGTAAATTTTTCTGGAATATTAGATTAACCCAAGAGGAAGTAATAATAGGAGCTGTTTGAGCCTGTCTGAATGATTTTAGCTTATGTATACGCAGCTCAAACGACTCTGTTCAAAGGTGTTTAGGCTTATAGCTGTCATAGGAGCTAAGAATTTAACATTTATTACGGACTAGTTTTAAATTGTGAATCAATCTTTTTAACATACAACTAGAGTACTAGAATATTTTTATCACCTACTGAAGTGAATAATTTTCTCAATTAGATGTCAGTATTAGACACGGGAATGGAATTGGAACAGCATGAGCAACTGGAGGTGCTGCCACCACCGCACTGCCCTGCCGATGGAATCGCCGAGATGAGACATGATAAGGTGAGAGATGGGCTTCCGAACGGATATCCCAAACCCGACATCACTGTCCATAAGAACAGCCCTGAACCGACGACAGTGCCGCTACCCTGCAAGGTTACTCTTTCATCGCACTCTAATCTTTTTAGTCGCCAGTGCAGCCAAATTTGTTATTTATTACCGTTGCTAGTTAGCTATTAACTATGCCAGGCATCATTTATTTTCATTTCGATACTAGCTATCATCACACTATAGCATTACTTGCTGAGAAGTTCCTTGCAGTGAAGTAAATTCTTTTCCATTGTTGCTAGTTACCAACGAATTCTTTTTCAATACTGATACTCTCTCCAGTTTTTCCCCTCTTGCAATTTTATTATTGTGTGCATCTATTAGTACGTAGAAATATTTGACCCTTATTTACCTAATCAATAGCCGAGGAGATTTTATGTATTTATTTTTTATTACATTTGAAGGTTCTAGTAGTTGGAGCATTGGTCGCAGTAAATGGAATAGTATGATTTTTTTATATATCTGCGGTTGCTTCACTCTAAACCATTGATCTTCCATCGGTTTTCTTGTAGAAGTTACGTTTGTGTGCTCTGTGGAGAAGCTGCTCATGTTGCATTGCATGAGCTTCTTCTTTCTTGTGTTCAAGCTGTGTCATCATGCAGATTTTCAAGTCCTTGCGAAAGTCTGGCAGTCTTGTTCTCTCTGACAATACTATCGTTTTTAGGTGCTACCTTGCACAATGGAAGTAGAGCCAAAAACCTTGCCCGTATTTGATGTTAGAGATTGGTCTGAGCTCCCACTCGATGCTCTTTCTGCAATCTTCATGAAGCTTGGGACAATTGAGATCCTGATGGGTGCGGGACTTGTGTGCCGTTCATGGTTGCTGACGGCAAAGTCCCCTGAGTTGTGGCGTTTTGTGGACATGACACGCCACAAGGTGGTTTTCTCAAAGGCAGAAAGCGTCATGTGCAAAATGGCAAAGGTGGCTATAGATCGCTCTGATGGACGAATGGAGTCATTCTGGGCTCAGAAGTTTGTCAGTGGCGAACTCCTCGGTTACATTGCAAGCAGGTATTGTTCTTTGCATCCTGCATTCCTGTTCTTGAATTTCAGCACTTTGTCGTTTACTCAGTCTTTAGGATTGTTTGCAGTATTTACCTCCTGTTAATAGTTGCAAACATGAATTTCACATAGGAAGTGAAGTGGTATCTAACCGGGCCAATGCATTTTCTCCAAGCATGCCGTCAGTTTCATGATATATTATTGTGGCCTGTGTCTAATATTTTGTATAAAGGACACTCCAATTGCTTGAGCTGAGTATAACAAACTAAAACAAATGTGCACGTCTTTACAGCTTTAACTACTAGCTATTTGTCTCTACAGTCGGGGAAACATAAGCTAAATAGCCAAATAAGCTGGTGTGTGGTAGTCCTACTCTTTTTTTTATGATGTCACTATTGATATTTAGGACAGGATGCTTATTACCAAATGAATGTGACGTCACTTAAAAGAACTTGACATAGTGGGACTCTCTTTTGATATAAATTTCTCCCAGCACTAGGTTTTCCCGAGAAATTGTGTTTGCCTGTTAAACTTGGATCTCTTAAACTTGTTATGCAGTCTTGCATACTTCTTCTCTGATCTTGCTTGATCGGTTTATGTGACTCTCTATTTTGAAATGTGATATGCGGTCTATTTTGATATTTATCTCTGCAGAGGCAAATCATTGAAGAGCATTCGGCTCATCGCCCCTGGATACTTTTGGGATGATGAGGATGCAGTAGTTAGGCTTGCAGCTAAATGTCCAATGCTGGAAGAGATAGAGTACTCGCATCAGCAGCAGCCAGGGTATTTCTTCAAGCAGATCGGAACAGTGCGCCCAGAGCTGAAACGTCTAAGGATCCATATGGATTGGTACGACTCTGATGCGATTAAGCATGAGATGATGATGGAACAGCGCCAGGACGATGACGAGGAAGAGGAGGAGGAGGAAGAGCCGTACGAGGCCTGGGAAGCGAGACACAACGAGGAGGCTTTCGCCATAGCAGAGAACTTGCATGAGTTGCGGCTCCTTCAGATGGCCGGCAACAGCCTGACCAAAAAAGGGGTCTACGCCATTCTTGAAGGCTGCCCACACCTCGAGTGCCTCGACCTTACAGATTGTGGTCATCTGAAAGTTGACGATGAACTCATAGCTCGATGCGCCAAGATCAATCATGTCTGGCTGCCAGGACACTGGCCTCATGTTCGCTGCCCAGATCTCCATACTATTGGAGAGAAGGAAGGCGAAGTGATCGAGCTGCCTGATGTCTATGAAATAGAGGCTCGTATGCTGCGTGACACGGGATCAATGGAGGAGGGAGCAATGGAGGATGATGGCTACGGCGACAACTACTGGGAAGACTATACACCCCCCTCGTCCCCTGACTCTCCAGACCTGCACAACGTAACCTGCGATGACACCAGATACTACACTTACATCCATGACTACTACTCTCTCTGATCTTCCCAGTGCCCTGTTCGAATTATGACCGATACAGCTGTGCCATGTTCAGTAGTCTAAAGTCACTGTCTTGGTGTTTTGGATCTTCAATAGTTTGTGTATATCCTGCAGAAGGCCTTTTGATGTGCAAACCAGCTGGTGTTGCTTGAACTTTCTCCCCGTATTGTGCTTCGTGCTAGCTTGCTGTGTGAAAGACTAAAAGTTTAATTGGTTTCTGCCTTCACGTGTGTACGGTTATATCTAAACCTTCAGATGCTACTCTGCACACCGCTAGTACGCAGCTGTGTATTCTCATGCCAGACAACTTTTTTCCCTTTTTTCACACTCAAATTTCAAGAAACATGAGCAGATGGTCGGTGACGTGCTATAAAGTTTATCAAAATAACACGACAATCACCCTACGCAGCGTAAGGACAAATGCACAATCGGTCATACTTCGAGAAGGAAATTTGTAATTTCCGATGTAAAGATAATTCGTAATACATATGATTTGCTAATATGTGTGAAGATCTATGATGTATTTTATGATGTATTTTTCTAGTTTTCTGGTTAATTCGCGGTTGTAAGAGCATCTCTAACAGAGCCCGTAAATCCCGCCGGAACCGAACTTTTCCGGCGGATTTACGGGTTCGGACTGAAATGCGCGCAGATCAGAGCCCGTAAACATGGGCCGCCTGAACTGGAAGTTCAGGGGCCCGAGAAACTCACCGCACGGCCCCTATTAAAAGGGTTGGTGGAGGGGAGTTCGGTTCGGAAACCCTACTCCCCTCCCGCCGCTCCTCTCCCGCCGCCGCAGCCCGCCGCCGCTCCGACGAGCAATCCCGGGCGCTCGGACGCCGCTCCGCCGCTACGGCCACCACCCCGCCATCCCAAATGACGCGTGATTAGGGACGGCGGCCGATCCGGCGCCGGAAGGGCAAGTCACCGTCCGCCGGGCGTACGGGCGGAGACGGAGCGCGCCAGGCGGTCGCGCTCCGACGCCGCATGGAAGCGGGCCGGCCGCAAGTGGCCGGACGTAATGGCGCGCCTCCTTGAAGCGCGCGCGGAGGCGGCTGCGGCTGCAGCTGCGGCTGGGGAAGCGGAGGCGCTCCCCACTGCCGGCGCGTGCAGCCCGCCGCTGCCGTCGTTACCCCCCGAGCGGTGACGATGACCACGACGCAGACGTACCGCCTCTGCTCTGCGGGAGCGCCTCCGGCGCGGCGGCCATCGAGGTGGCGGCCCTCGTCGTCGCCTAGCAACCGCCGGCGACCATAAACCCTCCGCCGACGCCCAGTGACAGTATAGTCTCCGGGAACCTTAATTTCTAGTCTAATTAGGTCCGTAGTACGTAATGTAGGTCCAATGCGGATGTATTTTTCCACTATTATTGTGAATTATGAACGAATTAAGCTTGATCGGATGAAATCGACTGCAATCACGAAAATCGATTTCTCGTGACGTTTGATTTTCGCGAGTTCGGTTTGGGTTTACGGTTTCTGTTCTGCGCCGTGCCCATATGCGCTCTCAATTCGTTTTTCGGGAGACTGAACTCAGTTTATTCGGTTCCGATAAATACGGGCTCTATTAGAGATCCTCTAACAGAGGCCAACCAAGATGGGCTTTCCTGGCCAAGCGCGGGGAGGGCAGGTAGCGTGTACTGGTTTTGTCTGCCTACATGGTGACCAGTGTGATGGTGATCAGCTTGGAGTTTCATTACCTTTTGAGCAACTGCAATGCTTCATCTTCTGTTTTAGATGTGTAGCTTTGTTTGTTATGATTTTAAACATGGACTCACTTAAGGTTTGTGTCAAATCAGGCATTTTGCCAATGTTGGGATCATGGCCTTAGAGTGCCTTAAAACGTGAACAACCCAATGGTGACCGATAGTAAGAGTTAAATTGGTTTCTGCCTTCACTTAACCAGTGTGATGGCAATCGGCTTGGAGTTTCATTCTCTTTTGAGCAACTGCAATGCTTCATCTTCTCTTTTAGATGTGTAGTTTGTTAGTTACAAGTTTAAACACGGACTCGCTTAAGGTTTGTGCCAAATCAGGCATTTTGCCAATGTTGGGATCATGGCCTTAGAGTGCCTTAAAAGGTGAACAACCCAATGGTAACCGATAGGAAGAGTTGTATCGAAATTCTACGAGCGGCAACCATCTACCCCAAAACTTCTTAAGCGCATTTACAAGCAATTATTTACACATTCACTCTGGCCGCTAGTCTAAAGGTGATGTGCAAGTTTTGTTCTTAAAACTACCCACAACACAGCGGTGAGAATGCCGTCGAAGACTTGGGACACATGTGCTCCTTGTAGCTGCATCACGTGATCGTGGAATGGTGTGCACCAAAGTCTCGCCATCTCGACTCATCATTATGCCACGTGTGGCGACTGGCCCTTCATGTCCCCCTCTCTCTTTGTCAAACCCACGATCCCTCAACCTGACCTCTTTCCGTCCCATTGTCGTGGCCATGAGGTGGCCGACGGTGAGTGGGAGAGGGGTTGGGTTGCTCTTATTAAGGTTTAATGTAGGTGTAGTTTCCTCAATAAAGCATATCTGATGCTTATCCTCCTTCGCTCATCCATGGTTCCCGGGCTGGTGGGCGCAAAAGTCTTTATGGGCCAGATTAAGCAAGCTTGGGTGCCATGGCAAAGCCCGTTGACCACAACTTTTCTTGTTCTTCTTCTTTTCCTTTGAGTTTTTTTCTTGTACCTTGGACAGTTTCCTGTCCATTTGTACTTTGTCCCCCTTATCGCAATGAAAGCAGCCAACCTGCCTTTCGTAAAGAAAAGAGTTGTCATGGTCTGCAGATCTACACTCACTGTGGTGTGTGCCCTAGAGTCATATACCTCAATATTTGGCTCTCCTGCCCTTTTCCTCTTTTAGTCTTGTGGCTTCCATGGTGGCGGAGGCAAGTTCGAGTGAAGCGGAGCCCAGGTGCTCGATGTCGATCTAGTATTCTGTTGCTACCTCCTAGCGGTTACGAGCAGCGTATGTGGCTTGTCCTCCTCCTCTTGCAGCGATTGTCCATGCTCGACGACGACTCTTGGGATGGGATTGGATGACAATAGTCCAAATAAGCCCGGTGTCGGTGCACATGCTCCTCTCCTCGGTACAACCATTGTGGTCATGGTGGTTGCTGGGAAGACGACCTCTTGCTTTTTTTTTTTGGATTTGCGATGTAGGGATCTCAGGTTGCACCATTTCCTCGGAGCTCCTTAGCACTGGACTTGTGTCGCGCGAACACCGTCTTGCGTTTGCTCCTTCTGGTCGAAAGTCCATCCTTAGCCACGTGAAAATGGTTTTTCTTTCTCATGGCTCCAAGCCGTTTTGAGGATTTTCTGACTTTGGTTGAATGCAGCTCAGCAACGCCGCCCCAAGTGGTTCGTCCCCAGCGTCGGCTTCGTTGGTTCGGGGGTTGAGTTCTTCTCGCCATTGCAATGCAGAAGGACCAGATCGTGTTTCGTGTTTTCTTTCAAGATCTTTGTTATAGAAGTGTAGGACCTGGTTGTAATTATGATTTATTGGTGGACCTCTACTTATTTTTAAGCCCGCCGATGAAATATACGGTAGCTTCTCAGCCCTTGTTTTACAAAAAAAAAAGTGATCTAGGAATAACTGCTCCATGGATGCGGATGGAAATGAAACTGCGCCAAATCAAAGTTTGACAGTTTGCTGTATGTTTAACTTTTACCATACTTTAGAATTGCTACACTTCATTATCTACTGGGTGAACTTATCGTAGAGTGAATTTTTTTTGCCAACTTTTACAATACTTCGCGGTTTCAAAATTTTCAGCCACTGGCTGCGACATTTTGCTAAGATTGTTAAACTTAGACTGGGGCTAGAAAGGGGCGCACTACATGTGAAAGCCTTTTCCCTTCTGCTTCCGGTAAAAAGCCCTCGCCGCAGTTAGCACTGCCTCGCCTCCTCCGCTCTCTGTCTCCTCGAGCACTCACCACCTCGCCCATTTGGCGCGCCTCCGTATATAAGGTGAGAACGCCGCTCTCTGGTTCTCTGATCTCAGACCTACGCGCCCACTGGTAGAAAAACAGGCTTCCGGTGAGCCCCATAAGTCGCGAAGCTATAGGAACCGCGACTAATGGGACCTTTAGTCGCGGTTCGGGAGGCGAACCGCGACCAAAGGCCTGGGCCCAGGGCGCTCGGTGGCCAGCCGGTGCACGTGGGGGGCTTTAGTCGCGGTTGGCCAGGCCAACCGCGACTAAAGGTGCCCGAGGGCCTTTAGTCGCGGTTGGCCAGGCCAACCGGGACTAAAGCCCCTCCCCTATATATACCCATCCAGCAGCCAACACTTAGCCATTTGGAGCCATTCTCTTCACAAACTTCACAAGTGGGTGTTAGGTTTGCTTTTGGTTCCTCTTATGCACATAAGGTGTTTGATGAAATGCCCCAAGAGCATGAAACAAACATGATATGAAGTGTTGGAGCCACACTTGAGCTTTCTCATTTATTTTTTCCTCCTCGATCGCGGTTAGCAACTTGAACCTTTGATGTGTCATTGATAAAATATGCATGTGTGTGTAGTTCATTGTTTAATTTATATTGTTTGTAGCTAGTTAGTTTAACAAATGCATGATGGTTAATTATATATTTTATATTATAATAATGCAGATGAATCGACAATGGATGTACGGTAACCGACTCTCCGGCGAGTTCAGTGCGGGTTTGAAAGATTTCCTCGTAGTGGCTAATGCGAACAAGCAGGAGGGTTTTGTTATCTGTCCATGTGTTAACTGTAAGAATCAGAAGGGTTACTCTTCCTCAAGAGATGTTCACATGCACCTGCTTCGGCACGGTTTCATGCCAAGCTATAATTGTTGGACCAAGCATGGAGAAAGAGGGGTTATAATGGAAGAAGATGAAGAAGGGGATGATTTCATCGATGAAAGCTATCTTGCTCATTTCGGTGATACTTTCATGGAGGATGCTGAAGGTGAAGGGGAAGGTGAAGGGGAAGGTGAAGAAGAGGCACGTGATGATCCCGTTGATGATCTTGGTCGGACCATTGCTGATGCACGGAGACGCTGCGAAACTGAAAAAGAGAGGGAGAATTTGGATCGCATGTTAGAGGATCACAGGAAGGCGCTGTACCCCGGATGCGATGATGGTCTGAAAAAGCTGGGCTGCACACTGGATTTGCTGAGATGGAAGGCACAGGCAGGTGTAGCTGACTCGGCATTTGAAAACTTGCTGAAAATGTTGAAGAATATGTTTCCAAAGAATAACGAGTTGCCCGCCACTACGTACGAAGCAAAGAAGGTTGTCTGCCCTCTAGGTTTAGAGGTTCGAAGATACATGCATGCATCAACGTTGCATCCTCTACCGCGGTGAATACGAGAATTTGAATGAATGCCCAAGTATGCACCGCATTGCGTTATAAGATCAGAGGCGATGACCCCGGTGACGATGTTGAGGGCCGTAAACCCAGGAAGAGGGTTCCCGCCAAGGTGATGTGGTATGCTCCTATAATACCACGGTTGAAACGTCTGTTCGGGAACAAAGAGCATGCCAAGTTGTTGCGATGGCACAAAGAGGACCGTAAGTCGGACGGGGAGTTGAGACACCCCGCAGATGGAACGCAATGGAGAAAGATCGACAGAGAGTTCAAAGATTTTGCAGTGACGCAAGGAACATAAGATTTGGTCTAAGTACGGATGGCATGAATCCTTTTGGCGAGCAGAGCTCCAGCCATAGTACCCGGCCCGTGACTCTATGCATCTACAACCTTCCTCCTTGGTTGTGCATGAAGCGGAAGTTCATTATGATGCCGGTGCTCATCCAAGGTCCGAAGCAACCCGGCAACGACATCGATGTGTACCTAAGGCCATTAGTTGATGAACTTTTACAGCTGTGGGGCAGACCTGGTGTCCGTGTGTGGGATGAGCACAAAGAAGAGGAATTTGACCTACGAGCGTTGCTTTTCGTAACCATCAACGATTGGCCTGCTCTTAGTAACCTTTCGGACTGTCAAATAAGGGATACAATGCATGCACGCACCGCTTACATGAGACCGAAAGTGTACATTTGCCAAATTGTAAGAAGAACGTGTACCTTGGGCATCGTCGATTTCTTCCGAAAGGTCATCCAAAGAAGAAAGAAAGGCAAGCATTACAACGGCAAGGCAGATCACCGGCCGAAGCCTGCGGAACACACCGGTGCCGAGGTATTTGATATGGTCAAGGGTTTGAAAGTCATCTTTGGAAAGGGTCTCGGCGGACAATCAGTTCCGAAGGGAGCCGACGGGCACGTAGCCATGTGGAAGAAGAAATCTATATTACGGGAGCTAGAATATTGGAAAGTCCTAGAAGTCCGCTCCGCAATCGACGTGATGCACGTTACGAAGAATATTTGCGTGAACATCCTAAGCTTCTTGGGCGTGTATGGGAAGTCAAATGATACAAAGGAAGCACGGCAGGACCAGCAAAGTTTGAAAGACCCTGATGACCGGCATCCGGAACGGTTTCAAGGTCGTGCCGCCTACGCTCCGACCAAAGAAGAGAAGGTCATCTTTTTTGAATGCCTCGAGCGTATGAAGGTCCCGTCAGGATTCTCGTCCAATATAAAGGGAATAATAAACATGGCGGAGAAAAAGTTCCAAAACCCGAAGTCTCACGATCGCCACGTGATTATGACGCAATTGCTTCCGATTGCTTTGAGGGGCTCCTGCCGGAAAATGTTCGATCGCCCATTGTGAAGCTATGTGCATTCCTCAATGCAATCTCTCGAAGGTAATCAATCCAGAAGTTCTACCACGATTCTGAACGATGTGATCCAATGTCTTGTCAGTTTCGAGTTGGTGTTCCCGCCATCCTTCTTCAATATTATGACGCACCTCCTGGTTCACCTAGTCGATGAGATTTCCATTCTCGGTCCTGTATTTCTACACAATATGTTCCCCTTCGAGAGGTTCATGGGAGTATTAAAGAAATATGTTCGTAACCGTGCTAGGCCGTAAGGAAGCATCGCCAAGGGCTATGGAAATGAGGAGGTAATTGAGTTTTGTGTTGACTTTGTTCCCGACCTTAAGCCGATTGGTCTTCCTCAATCGCGGCACGAGGGGAGACTAAGTGGAAAAGGCACGATCGGAAGGAAATCAATGATATGTATGGACGGCCATTCTCTCGATCGAAGCACACCACACGCTTCGACCAATTCCAGCTTGGTTGCTCCGTACTTTGAGAAACACAAGAATATTTTACGCTCGGACAACCCCGGGGAAGCCCGAATCCTGGATTAGGAAGGCCCACATGGAGACTTTCGGCAGTTGGTTGAGAAAACATTTAATGAGTGACAATAAGGTTGTAGATCAGCTGTACATGTTGGCCAAGACACCATCTTCGACTATAACGACTTTCCAAGGGTACGAGATAAATGGGAATACATTTTACACGATCGCCCAAGATAAAAAGAGCACCAACCAAAACAGTGGTGTCCGCTTTGATGCGGCAACCGAGAATGGGCAAAAGGTCACATATTATGGTTACATAGAGGAGATATGGGAACTTGACTATGGACCCTCCTTTAGGGTCCCTTTGTTCCGGTGCAAATGGTTCAAGCTAACAGGAGGTGGGGTAAAGGTGGACCAGCAATACGGAATGACAATGGTGGATTTCAACAATCTTGGTTATCTTGACGAACCATTCGTCCTAGCGAAAGATGTCGCTCAGGTTTTCTATGTGAAGGACATGAGTAGCAAATCGAGGAAACGGAAAGATAAGAAAACGATCGGTACATCATGCGATGATTCAAAGCGCCACATTGTTCTTTCGGGGAAAAGAAACATCGTGGGAGTGGAGGACAAGACAGACATGTCAGAAGATTATAATATGTTTGCTGAAATTCCGCCCTTCAAAGTGAACACCGACCCAAGCATTAAGTTAAATGATGAGGATGCTCCATGGATACGGCACAATCGTAAGCAAGCAGGGACACAAGGGAAGAAATGATGTGTAATAATTTATTGTACCAAACTTTGTTGAATGAATCATGTGAATTATATTACCCGTGATGTGTTTGGTGTCCATTTTCGAATGATTCAATTGACTCGAGATAGCACTGATGATACATGAAATTTGGAGTGACTAAGTCATACTCCTGCATGCATACATGAAATTTGGAGTGACTAAGTCATACTCCTTCATACAGGAAATTTGGAGTGACTAAGTCATACTCCTGCATACATGAAATTTGGAGTGATTTAGTCATACTCCTGCCTAGGCGTATAATATGCATACTCGTAGTCTTCATAGCCGCCGCCGTTGTACTGGTAGTCGTCGCCTTCTAAGTTGCCGGCATCGCTGCCGCTGTCGCCGTCGGCTGCCGTCGTCGGGCGGCGCTCGTGGCTCGAACTGAGGGTAGCGCAGGCGGGGGATATCGCCGGCCATGATGTAGTCCATGACGCTCTGCAGAGTCCGGCCGTACCACCATAGCCGACGGCCGGCCTCGTGGAAGTTTCCAGGAGGCAGACCGTCCTCCTCATACCTGGCGAGCGCCCTCTCACGCCGATTGATGAAGAAGGCGTCCCAAGTATGCTGGTTATCGGGATGCCAGCGGGGATTCATCCGCTGCTCCGGCGTGAGGTCGAGGTAGTAGTGGTTCGTGATGGCCGCCGGCGCGCAAAGCACTCGAGGGACGGGAGGGACCGGCACGCCGCCGGCGCTTAGGCTCCGTGGCAGGGACGCGGTAGCCCTGAGGGCAAGGGTAGTTCGAGGCGCAAAGCTCCTCCACCTGCTGGTAGGTTAGAGTGGGTGCGGTGGAAGCCATGAGAGAGTGATGAGAGATTGTAGAGATGTGATAATGCTGGCCAAGCCGGGCTACCTATATGTAGTGACAAATGGCGGGAAAAATGGGAGCGGGAAGACAGGAGGCGGGAAGAAAGAGGCGGGGAGAAAGTGGCGGGAAGAAATTGGCGGGAAAAAATTGGCGGGAAGAAAGAGGCCGAAAGAAATTGGCGGGAAACAATTGGCGGGAAGAAAGAGGCGGGAAGACAGGGAAGAAATGGCGGGAAGACGAGGAGGGAAGAGGGGGTCGGCGGAAAGAGGCGGGAAGAGGGGGCCAACGAACTTTTGAATTGAATTAGTTTTATTTTTATGAATTTTTGATAATTTGTATTTTTAAAATTTTGAATTGAATTAGTTTTCTTTTTATGAATTTTTTGATATATTATATGTATTTTAAACATTTTGAAATGAATTAGTTTTATTTTTCTGATTTTTTTGATACATTATTTGTATTTTTGAGATTTTGAAATGAATTAGTTTTATTTTTCTGAATTTTTTGATATATTATTTGTATTTTTAAGATTTAGAAATGAATTAGTTTTATTTTTCTGAATTTTTTGATATATTATTTGTATTTTTCAGATTTTGAAATGAATTAGTTTTATTTTTCTGAATTTTTTGATATATTATTTGTATTTTTAAGATTTTGAAATGAATTAGTTTTATTTTTCTGAATTTTTTGATATATTATTTGTATTTTTAAGATTTTGAAATGAATTAATTTTATTTTTCTGAATTTTTTGATATATTATTTGTATTTTTAAGATTTTGAAATGAATTAGTTTTATTTTTCTGAATTTTTTTATATATTATTTGTATTTTTTAGATTTTGAAATGAATTAGTTTTATTTTTCTGAATTTTTTGATATATTATTTGTATTTTTAAGATTTTGAAATGAAAAGAATTTTGAAAAAGGCCTTTAGTCGCGGTTGGGGTCACCAACCGCGACTAAAGGTCATTTTCCGCGGAACCACAAAAGGGCGAAAAAAGGCTTTAGTCGCGGTTGGGGTCACCAACCGCGACTAAAGGTCATTTTTAGTCGCGGTTGGTGACCCCAACCGCGACTAAAGCCCTCTCGCTATAAATATCGCGCGGCCCGAACGGCCGCGCCAGTTCTTCTTCCTCCGCCAGTTCTGTGACGCTCTGCCGCGCCTCGACGACGCCGACGCCTCCTCGACGCCGACGCCCCTGCACGCCGCCGCCTCCCGCGAAGACCACGCCGCTTCGCCCCGTATGTCGTCGACGTCTCTCGCGCCGGCCGCGCGCGCGACCTCCGTCTCCCGCCGCCGCGGCTGCTTAGCTCACTGCGCCGCCGCACACCGTACGCCGCCACACACCACACGCGCGCGCCACCGCACACTCCGCCGCCGCGCGCCACACCCTTCGCCGGCGCCGCCACGTACCCTAACCGCGCCGCCCACACCCGTAGCCACAAGGCGCGGAGCGAGAGAGAGCGGGGCGCGCCCCCGGCGCCCCTGCCTCTCTTGTTTTTTTTTTTGTTTTTTTTGTTTTTGTTAATAAAAATTGTAAACTATAATTGACTTAAAAAGATTGTGTAAAAAAAATTAAAATGTGACTTAAAAAGATTGTGTAAAAAAACTAAAATGTGACTTAAAAAAGATTGTGTTAAAAAAAACTAAAATTTGACTTTAAAAAACTAAAATATGACTTAAAAATTATGTCTCAAAAAAAGTAAAACTTGATGTGAGCTAACACCACCGCCACCGCCACCGCCCCTATCTTGACGGAATCGAAAAAAAAATCGGAAACCCCGGAAACGAATATGGAAACGAAAATTTTGACAACACCACCGCCACCGCCCCCCTTTCGCCACCGCCCTTTCGCCACCGACCCCGCGTGTATACGGAGGGGGCGGCGAGGCCCTCGTCGCCCCCTCCGTATACGCGCGGGGTATTTTTTTGTCACCGCCACCGCCCTTTCGCCACCGCCACCGCCACCGCTAATACGCGTCCCCCCTCTCGCCTCCCTCGTCGCCCTCTCTCTTTATATGTAGAAGAGATGTGATAATGCTGGCATATACACAATTAATTTGTTTTGACTACATGTTTTCAGGATCGACATATGGCGGACGATAGAGCTGACCCGATTCTCGGACAACTATGATCCGGACGCCGAAGACCATATGTTCGGCATCATAAAAGGCGATATTCCATTTGTGCCGACCGGAGAAGAAGAAGATGATATCTCTTCTTATCTGAACCTTGAGGGTGAAGATGAAGGGCATGGTCAGCAAGATGGTGCCGAAGGAACGTCGATAAACGACGATCTTCAATTGGAAGTAGCAACCACCTCCGGCGCCGAGGTATATATATATACATATTGAGCGTCTGGTGATACAACTAACTGATTTGAATAAATGTGTGTGTACTAACGCGCGCGACTCTCTTTCTTATTTTAGCCCTCGGCCGGATCGTCGAAAAAATCGAGTACGTCGTCAAAGCGTGGCGCAACCAAGACGATGAAAGCAGGAGAAACATGCACCATCGATGTTGTCGACGAAGAAACCGGCAGGCCGCTGGAGCCCAAAGAAGAACGCCACCAAGTTTGTCGGCCAATGCGGAGCCGTTGTTAGAGACAACGTCTCGATCACCCGCCAGAGTGGAATGAGCCAAAGAAGGCACGTGTTGGTTTCACTTTTGTCGATAAGAGAGAAAAAAGATTGCTTCAACAAGCTTATGGAACATTTCGTTCTACCTCCGAATACCGCAAATACGATGAGGAGGGTAACAAGATTGCGGAAAACAAGGAGAGGCGCAAGCTAGTCAAACAGTTCGCTCTTTCTAGGATGGCCAACGCATTCCGGAAATACAAGCAAAATCTAGCCCATGACTTTGTCAACCAGGGCAAGACTCCGGATTTCATAGGACAATATGAGAAACTGCAACATGATTGGCCAGAATTTGTGAAGCAAAAGAAATCGGAGCAGTTCCTTGAACTATCGAAAAAAAATAAGGAAAATGCGGCCAAGAAGGAGTACAATCCTAACATGGGGCCCGGAGGGTATCGCTTTTGGCAGCCTAAGTGGGAGAAGATGGAGAACGAGCTGAGGGCGCGAGGAATCCGTCCAGGTACGGAGGGATGGGACCCAAGGGCCAAAAGCTGGTGGTACGGGCATGGGGGATCGCTGAACCCGGAGACAGGGGAGTGTGTTTATCAGGGCAAAATAATTACACCCACCCAAAAGCTTATTGAGGCAATGAGGGAGGCTCAAGAGGGGAGGATCAGGTTCAACAGAGAGAACGACGCCCTGACAAAAGCCCTCGGGAATCCTGAACACGGAGGACGTATACGAGGCATGGGGCCCATTCCGTGGAAAATAGGGTTCCCCCGGAACGATGACCCGTACGGTTACAGAAGCCGTAAGAGAAAGATGGATCGGGATGCAGATGTTGTGGCGAAGTTGGTAACGGAAATGGATGTGATGAAGAAAACCGTGAGTGTACTAGTCGCCGAAAGAGATGCAGCTCGGGCGCAAAGATGTCGAAGATCATCCAATGGATCTCGGAAGCCAGCAGAGAAGAAGCAGCGTGGCTTCCACGGAGGCCTCACCGGCTGGTGCACCGACGATAGAAATTACCGCACCGGAGCCTGCGGTGGTCGAAATTACTGCACCGGAGCCTCCTCGCTACCCCGTGGACGATATAAAGGAGATGAAAGCATGTCATCTCGTATTATCCTATCGGGAACATGTCCATGAAGGTAGCCATCGGCAGTGCTTTACCACTGGAGCACTCCACCACAACAACCCCATTCAAGATGGCTATGCTCGTGTGACGGTGGAGGAGATAGTCCAAGGGTTTGAGAACCTGGACATTGACATTGCTACACCCGAAGGGGTGAAAAGACTTGGAGATGTCAAGCGCCGATTCATTCTATGGCAGTAAGAAATTTATCAAGTTTCTGTGCGAGGCGCCAACAAGTCCACCCCCGTACGGTGGTGGTGGTGGCGGTGGCGGTGACGGTGGCGGTGGCGGTGGCGGTGACGGTGGCGGTGGCGGTGACGGTGGCGGTGGTGCTTCACCTAATACACCTCATTCACGTCAGCCCACGCCGCCGCCCCCCAGTCCTCGTCCGGCGGGTGATCAGACACCGGTACCGCCCCCCAATCCACCTCCGGCGAAGAAGCAGAAGCAGTCCTGGGTTATTAACCCGGACCCTTACGTACCTAAGAAAACAAAGGTACCGGAGGTATCACTGAAGCCTCTCCCCACGAGGCCTTGGGAAAGTAGTGCCGAGGAAGTCGAGGCGGCGCGGCTGCTGATTTAGAGAAATGGAAGGCGAGCGTCAAGAGGAAAATAGAGGGCGAGCCCAAGCCGCATATTCGACAAGGAAAAGCGATGGGCTAAGTCATTTTTGAACACACCGTCCCAAGCCGCGAAGAATCGCCTCGACGACTATTTACGTGAACTTCGTAGGCAAGCACTCGCGTTCAAGAACAGGAAAGAGTTGGCGGAGAAGAAAGCCGTGAAGGACGAGGCCGAGTCAAAATTAGAAAGGGGGAAAGAAGTTGCCCAGCTCGGGGAACAAAGTAAACAATCGATCGCCCCGCTCATAGTGCAAGCCGCCGATCCGGATGCCCCGATATCATAGCAGCTGCGGCAAAGACATGGATTGACCGTAACGAGTGCGAGAGAACAAGCGGCCGAGTTAGGTATCACTCTTCGTGCAATCGCTAGGCCTTGATGAGGCGCCAATGAAGGACGTAGTATTTACATATGTGAAGAATGGCCCTCTCGTCGAGCCTGCGCAGAAGGGGATCTACCTCGACAAATGCTAGGTCTGCTAAATTGGTACAAGGGTTACATAAAACATAAAAACGCCAAAGACTATATCTATGCGGAAGTTAGATATGAGCATCACTTCAAACATTACTGGGTACAAATTCCTCTGAGTGAATTGTTCCAGCTGTTCAATCTGCGCGACCTCGACAAATCTATCATCAGTTGCTACGTTCGTAAGTGATTTATTAATTTCTACCCCATCTCGTTCATTGCTGCACTTGTCCTAACTATCTTGTTGTGTACGCTATTATGCGTAATGAAGAAGCGGGAAATGCGAATAAGGAACATCCATGATGTTGGGTTCATTGACCCACACATCGTTAATTCACATGTGTTAGAACACCACCCCGCCGACGTGGAGGATGACTGTGGCGGTTTATTAGAAAACAGCAACGAGAAAAGTGATATTCTATTTCCTTACCATTTTGGGTGAGTGTTTCTGTCTTGAGCACATTCTCTTTTGTTTACTCCATGCATGGTATGTGGCTAATCGATGAGTTATGCATGACTGTGCATGTATCGTGTCCGCAGGTTCCACTGGATTCTTATGGTAATTAAAGTTCAGACCTCCTCGGTTCTCGTCCACGACTCTGCTGAATATGGATCCGGCGCTTTGGGGCGACATGAGAAAAATGTTGCAAAAGTAATTATTTTCATTCATTTGCGCTCTATATCGATCGGCCTATTTCGTTCATCATTTCCTAATATCAAGTAACTAATTAATAACTCTCTTGCTTATTTAATTTTCTTTGCCTCGTAGGGTTTGGAGACGGTTCGTAGATACCAAGGTCGGTGAATTCAAAAAAGAGCTATCTTTTAAAATGGCAGTGCGGACGACTGGGGATACTCAGCCACCGGGGACCAATCTATGTGGATACTATGTTTGTGAGAGGATCCGGAGATACTGCAATGAGCGGGACCAGACGTGTGAGAACAACATCCTGAGGAATAACCTCCGGAAGACGCTTAGTCCAGAAGCTCGCTTCCGACCACTTCAAGAGGAACTAGCTGGATGGTTGGCGAGGGAAGTCATCGATCCTAGAGGAGAACACTATTACGATGACGTAGAACTTTATATGCACCAGAATTTGTAACTAACTTGTTCAAAATTGTATATGGTCATCCGATATTGAATATATATTGTATATGGTGATCCGATATTGAATATATATTGTATATTCCTCTTGAATTCTTTTTGGTTCTAATTTCAAATTTGTTTGAAATTGTACATTCATATGCATGTATGTATACAGTACCGTAGAATATGTGAAACTCCTTCAAAATTAAAACCCAAAAGAAATAAAACAATACAAATTAAAAAGAAACCAGATTTAGGGGGAGGGGGGCTAAAACCCTAAACCCTGCGGAGGCCTTTAGTCGCGGTTGGCCAGAAGAACCGCGACTAAAGGTCCTCCGCCCTGGCGCTCGCCTGCGGCCCACGTGGACGGGCCTTTAGTCGCGGTTCGTAAGGAACCGCGACTAAAGGGGGGGGCCTTTAGTCGCGCTGCTTTGGTCGCGGTTGGGCCACCGCGACTAATGGCAGTTGCCAACCGCGACCAAAGCCCTTTTTTCCACCAGTGGCCCTTCTCGCACCTTCCAGGGGTTAGGGTTTGGTGTGGTGAGTTGCTCGATCTGATTAATCTAGTGTTCTGGTTGGGTGCGGTGGTGCAGGCGGGAGCAGATGGCCGACGCGCCGGCGAGCCCCGCGGCCGCCAGTGAGAGCCATGTTGGCGGCAGCCCCACGGCCGATGGCGTCAAGGAGCGGGATGGGTTTCTGCCCACCGCTGACATCAGCCGCATCATGAGGAAGGCCATCCCGCCCAACGGGAAGATCGACAAGGGCGCCATGGAGGCGGTGCAGGAGTTTGTCTCTGAGTTCATCTCCTTCATCACTAGCGAGTATGGTTGCGAGCTTCCTCTGTTTGGTTTAATTTGGCCTTCAATTCTAGTCTTTCGTTAGTTCGTTTTGTGCTGATTTCGTCAGGTTTTTTGCAGGGCGAGTGACAAATGCAGAAGGGAGAAACGGAAGTCCATGAACGGCGACGACCTGCTGTGGGCGATGGCAACATTGGGGTTTGAGGACTACATCGAACCCCTCAAGATCTACCTGCACAAGTACAGGGAGGTGCGTGCGTGCTCATATGGATGTTTGGGAAAACTGTCCAAACTGGTTCCTTGTTTGGGTGACTTCAATATATGCGACCCAGCCCGCAGTCCCTTCGACTGGATGGAATTTTAATTTTAATTTCTCATCAGTTCTAAGTGGCTGAGCTGGGTTATTGTTTAAGAGCATCTCTAGTAGAACCCTAAACCTCAAATCGGCGTATCCAGGCCATCCCAAACGCGTTTTAGGGGCCGAAAAACGGCCGCGATATGCTGTTATGCGGGCCATGTTTGGGCCATGTTTGGTGCGCCTGGACTGCATGGCCGTTTTTCGGCCGGCAACCAAAACTAGAAACAAAGGGTTTATGCAAATAATCTGCTAATTCTCAATGCAGCAACATAATCATGCAAAATAGATTGTTCAAAGTACCCAATCATACATGAAACACGACACCAAAAGAAGATCGAACATCGCATCATCAAGGAGGGAAGTGATCACATGTCACCGTCAATTGCCGGCGCTTCGACATGGCTGCCACCACTCGCCGTAGCGTCTTCACCTCCGGCATCACCTCCGGCATTCATCGCGGCATCCATGGCAGCGCGTGCAGCTTCCCTCCTTCGCGCCAAGATCTGCGTCTTCGTAAGCTTCCACCACTCAAGGCTAGCTTCATCCATGCTGGCCGGGTTCATCTGTTCGACGTATTTTTGTGATCATAGTACTATCTTTGTCTCATGGAAGTTGTCTGACAAATTTACAAATAACGGGTGTATCTACTCATTATTTCTAGACTAGGTACATCCCGCTTTTGTCAAATCTAAGACATCTTACATGAGACGGAAGTAGTATCAAATATACGTGTGAATATTCCGCGTTCAAAGTACAAAAATATGTGCGCGACGGATTGACGTGTTGTCTGCCCCGTGGACCTTCGACCGATCGCTTCAGAGTCCAGATTATATACGAGTCAGGCTGGACCGAACTTGTCAAGCGTGACCAGATTGATCTTATCGATATTTAACAGATACGAGTATATCTCTAGTACTCTGTTTGTTTTCGTATGGCGCAAGCCATGGAGGCCGGGAGATACGTACCAGATCAGAACCACCACCGCCTCACGACCCCAGTTTTGCTGCCTATATAAGAGGCGCAAGGCAAAAAGAAAAAACCAGAACCCATCCCGCAGACGTACGTTAGCCGGAGGCACGAGCAGATCGCATCAAGGAGAACCGCGCGCACGCCACCGTCGTTCCTCTCCGGCAGGCGGCTGAGAGAGAGGACGGCCGCTCTGGGTGCACAAGGAGCACGTACCTTCCACGGGCTAGGAGGCTCGCCATGGAGAAGAAGGTTCCTGGAGTTGTCATCCGGAAGGGTGAGAGCGAACACTAGCTAATCTATATGTTTGTTGATTTTGCATCTATTAGGAGGTTGGGGTGCTGGCCGTGGCGACAGCCGCCGGGGGCAGAACGTTGCCCCAGCCCCGTCGTGGGGCAGTCGCCAGGCTGAACGTTGCCCCAGCCGCCGCCGGGGGCAGAACGTTGCCCCAGCCCCGTCGCCAGGAGCCGAACCTCGGCGCGGCACCCGCGGCGGCGACCCTAGGCGCGGCGCCCGCGGCGGCGACCCCGGCGCCCGCGGTGGCGACCCTCGACGCGCCGTACTCTCGGCGCGGCGCCCGCGGCGCGGCGACCCTCGACGCGCCGTACTCTCGGCGCGGCGCCCGCGGCGGCGACCCTCGACGCGCCGTACTCTCGGCGCGGCGCCCGCGGCGGCGACCCTCGACGCGCCGTTCTCTCGGCGCGGCGCCCGCGGCGGCGACCCTCGACCCGCTGTACTCTTGGAGCGGCGCCCGCGACACTCGACGCCTCCGCGGCAGCGACCCTCGACGCGCCATACTCTTGGCGTCCGCGGCTCACGGACGCGATTACCCGTCCTGTACTTTTCCGTCGCCCCGCACTTGGGCGCGGCATCCGCCGCAACGGCTGCAAATCATTGCAACGTCAAGCCTAGCTCTTCATGCATGCTACCGATTCCAACATCAACACCGTCCGAGACCGACGAGGCAAGACGACGAGGCGGGCATGGACAGCGCAAAGGCCATGCTATGCACGGGGCGTGTACATGCTAGTACACGGACTCCGCCGGCGCCTACACGACGCATCACCATCATCACCACCCTGCATGAAGACCGCGAAGCGAAGACGATGAAGACGACCACACGGCTTAATCGGAGGTTTCCCGCGGGTTATCCGCGGGAGTAATTAACTGGGTGCTTTCCGAGGCCCCGGGAACCAGTAAACCACAATCGCCTATTTTTGGCCGCGCTGGCAGGCCACACGAAGCGCACGTTCGGGAATAGTCTTTTAGTCGTGATGATTAATTGTATTTTTCCCCCTTTTATTTATTTTTGTGTACTTTGTACACTGGCACGCCCGCATTATTTTTCCCCGGTGTAAGGGAGACGCTTTTCACCTTAGCGTCCTCTTTTTCGTGTCAAACAAATTGGCACGCCCGGTGGGACAAGGTTCTCCTCCCATCTTTGCTGCACATTGGTCGCGGCTCGGTCTTCGCTTGGTCTTCCAAATGCATTGCATCTTGCATGACATGTTGCATGAAGGGTCAATGGAGGCATTCCTCTGATGGTAAGCATCATCTTGCAGGTCTTTTCCCTGACCTCGCCGACGTGGTAATCCAGTTTGGGTCCGTGATCCCCAAGTTTGAGGACAACCGCAGGATACCACCCAAGAGGCGGAGTCAAAGAAAGCCCGAGAGAGGGCCTTCGCCAACACTAAGAAGGTGCGCTGCGAGCTTATGCTTGAAGCACGCACCCTCTTGAAGAACACTTCAGTTTCAGTCTCGGTATCCGGCGTCAAACCGGAAATTACCGAGCGGACTGGACAGCGCACGGAGGCTGAGCTTCTCGAGGCTCTTGAGGTTGTCTCCGCTAACCTGCGGAGTCTCAAGGCAAGCGCCCGTGCATCACGGAGCCCACACCGCCTTCGCAACCTTAGGAGGAAGTACCAAAAGGTACAACGTCTTCATCGACTGATGAGCTCCCGCATTGCCGAAAAGGCCGTCTTCGATGAGGACTGGTCTTTTGGCGCAACGGAGTTCGCCCACAAGGTGTTCATGTGCGACACCCTAAATTCCCCAGATGGCTGGTTCCTCGCTCAATGCGGGAATGAGCCATCCAAAATCAAGGAGCTCGTACGCCGGGCGATCATGCGGGAATTCTGGAAGCGGCGCCCCCGAAAGCAGCCCGTGCTGCCGGGCCAAACCGTCGCCTTCGACTCGATCAGCGACGGCTCGCTCCGCCCGAGTATGTGGGCCCCATGCTTCCATACCTCGGCGGGAGACGGGCTGCCCTCCGCCAACGCCAACAACAGGTTCTCGCTTCTTCAGAGCGAAGCGCCCGCTCCGCGAGAGGAGGACCTGCGACAAGAGCTGCGTCAACTCCAAAACCAAATGAGCCACCTTCAAAGGAGGCTCGATGGACAAGGGGAACGCCCTGAATCATCGGCGCAAGGTGCGAACAGGAATAGGCGCCCTGCTCCAACCCATCGCCCTCAACATGAGCGCCAAACTTTGGCGCCTAGACGACGTCCTTCTCCTACACGCCTTAACTCTCGGGGGCATCATGCTTTCCCGCCACGCGACAGTAGGTGGCCTCGAGACGATGCCGCAGACCACCGCCCCATGCAACAATGGCGACCACGGAGAGAGTCGGCGCCCACCCGGGCACCACCACTTGCAAGGCGCGAGGAAGTGAGGCGCGAGCCGGCACCCATCAGGGTACCACCGCCTCGAAGCGAGGACGTGAGGCGCGAGCCGGCGCCCACCAGAGTATCACCACCTCGACGTGAGGAGGTGAGACGGGAAGAGGTGCGGGAGCGGGCAACAAACAATCCGACCGCCCCACCAGCTCCATCGACCCGGCGAGGTGTACCACCTCTCCTACCGACACCGCCCATTCCACCAAGAGTTCTCGGTGCTCTTACCGAGAACCAACGCAAACGCGAACGGCGCCGGAGGAATCGACAAGTCCTCTACAACGAGCTTGAAGGCTTGGTGCTCCGGCACACCCACGTCCGCCTTCGGAGCGATGGCGATGTCGTAGAGAACGACCGAATCACATTCCGCATCTCCCCAGACTTGGAGCGGCATGAAAGGTATACCTACCTTCTGAGCCGCCTCACGCCAAAACCACGCAAGGCACAACCCGGTGCCGCGGAACGAGAAGGAGCGGGGATCACGCCGGCCGCGGGGGTCACCTCGGCTGCTCCTCCAACGATCCCTAAACAAGGAAGCGATGTCTCTCCTATGGAGGGAGTGACGGACGTCTCTCCTATGGAGGGAGTGGAGGATGCTTCTCCCATGGAGGGAGTTGAAAAGATGCCCAAGGAGCGTCCCGATGACGCCCTAGATGGAGGTGTCGAGACCAGACCCGTCGAGGCGCAACCCAATGCTGCCCTCGAACTTCCTCAACCCATGGAGGAGGCGCCTGCTCAGGTTTCTCTCAACAGGGAGGAACAGGAAGGCGAGACTACGGCCCTGCACCGCGGGGAGGATGAGGCGAAGAAGAACACGGCCTCATGCGGCACTCTAGCAGTGCGCTCGCGTGACGAGGAAGCAGGGTGGCAACCACCAAGTGTCACCCACGAATTTACATACTCTTCGGATGAGGAGATTGTTCCAAACCCAAGGGCTAATTTCCGCACAGCCCTGCTGCCGGGCCTCGGCCATGTTCGCTCATGGTTCAAGGGAGCCGAAGCTGCAGCAAAATCAAGCACCTCAGAAGAAGAGGCGAGGTCGACAGCCTCCTCCCTCCCCATCACGACCGGGGGTGGCAAGAAGCCTAGATGCTCCAAACGTGACCGGGATATTTCCCCGGTCCGGTACACCGACATGGCGTCGAGGCTTCCCGAAGATCAAGCCCGGCTACAACAAGTGGCGGGCCGGCCAGGAGCCGGAACTCGCCTAAAAGCACTGGCGCTTCAAGGCATGGAGAAAGGCGTTGCAGCTTTGGGTGATCCTATCGAAGCTCAAAGTGGGGACGAGGAGGCTTCCGACGCCGCCTCTTCCTCCTCACTAGAGACGCTCCCCACCCCGCCATATGACGACATGGACGCGTCCGTCCCTTCGGACGACGAGTCCTACCTACAAGACCTCCACACCGCACCGGTGCGCATGACGACGGAGGACGAAGACACCGAGGCGGCAGCTGCAAAAGCCAAAGAGCTCGCGGCGCTAAAGGGCACCCTCGATAGCTCTTCCAGCAAGGAAGCTCTCGGCGACGAAAACTTAGCCGATCAAGTGCGCCGGCAAGACCGCAAACTCAGCGAGCTAACGTCAAAGTTAGACAAATTCATGACGTTCATGATGCAGAATACCAAGGTGGCCGACCCACAGGAGGAGGAACTCCTATCCGGCGAAGCAGGAGATGCCCTCCATAACGAAGGAAATCAGCGACAAGACTCGGGCTTGCACGCTCGACCATTGGCCCCATCTGGCCCTGCGCACGCAGAGCCAAGTCCGAGTGACCTCAAGGGCTACCACGACCTTCTTGAGAGCATGGTCACCAAGAAATTCAAACAGATGGCCATCGACCAGGTGCCCCGTTCCTCGGAGAACGAGCTAGAGAAGCCCTATGAAGCATGGCATGATCTAGTGCCATTCCCCGCTGGGTGGCATCCGCCCAAGTTTCGCCAGTTCGACGGAACTGGCGATGCAAGGGAGCACTTAGCCTACTTCGAGGCAGCATGTGGCGACACCGCCAACAGCTCGTCGCTCCTTCTCCGACAATTTTCGGGGTCATTAACTGGCCCCGCCTTCCACTGGTATAGCCGCCTTCCAGTGGGATCGATCAGCAGCTGGGCAGGCATGAAGGAAGTCTTCAAACGACACTTCGTCGCCATGAAGAAAGACTTCTCCGTTGTCGAACTGTCGCAAGTGCGACAACGGCGAGAGGAGTCCATCGACGACTACATCGTCCGTTTCCGCAACAGCTATGTGCGCCTCGCTAGAGAGATGCACCTCGAGGATGCCATTGAAATGTGCGTCCATGGCATGCTGCAACACTGGTCGCTTGAAGTCTCTCGGCGCGAGCCCAGAAATTTCAGCGCTCTCAGCTCGGCTGTGGCAGCCACAAAGCTAGAGTTTGAGAAGTCGCCGCAAATCATGGAGCTCTACAAGAACGCCACCGCCTACGACCCCGCGAAGAGGTTCAACTCAACGTCCAAACCACCCGCCAACAATAGCAAGCAAACGGCGAGCGTGGAGACGAATGCCACTAGAGTATTCGCCTCCGCCCCACGAAACAATGCGCCTTTCGTAGGCGCAAGGGGTGATCAAGGAGGAAGACAACGACCATCCATGCAAGAGCTCCTCAAGAAACAATATATTTTCCGGCGGGACTTGGTGCACGATATGTTCAACCAGCTAATGGAACACCGCGCAATAAACTTGCCGGATCCGCAAAGACCGGACCAGGTAAATATGGTTGACAATCCTCTCTATTGCCCATATCACAGGTATGTGGGCCACAAGATAGAAGATTGTATCTCCTTCAAGAAATGGCTCCAAAGAGCCATCAACGAGAAGAGGATCAACCTCGACGCCGATGCTGTCAACCCCGACTACCACGCCGTGAACATGGTGAGCGTGGATTCTTCCACGACGAAGAGCGGGACATCATGGGTCCCGTTTTCTCAAGTTGAGCATCAACTTTCGAGCCTCGTCATGGCTTCAGCCTCGGCACCTTCCGTCAACAACGGGGCCGTAGGCCCCTCCCGCGGTGAGGAGCCTTGGAGCACGGTGCGGCGCCGGACGCACGCAAGGCCGGTGCCCTCGCGACTCCCTCACCAATTGTTTGAGAAACGTACCTCTCTCACACTCCCGAGACGCTTTGATCCAAGTCAGCGTCGTCCACCACCAAGATTCGTGCCCAAGTCGGAGGGCGACGAGGCTTTCCCTCGACGCGGGCGGATATTGCCCACTTTGGGGCAGTTCTTCCCGCAACGTCCAACGCGAGCAGCAGAGGACGCCCAAGAAGAAACCAATGCCTCGAAGTCGTCAAACGTAGCAAGTTGCAACGTGGTCCTCGACTGCGGAGATGCAAGCAGCTCCGAGGCCGACGATGTACTCACCTCTCAAGAGCAGGAGGTGTTCCGCGTCGAAGGCTCCACGACGGAGCCCCTATTGCAGGAAGTCAACATGAACCTGCGCAGCGGCAAGGTTCTACCCGAAGCAGCGAAAGCAAAACCGCAAAGGGCGGACAAGACCTCTGCCTCAAAAGAGGCGCCACTAAGGGAAGATGCACAACTCCCCCAAGACAAAGAAAAGTTAACGTCTAAAGACGTCGACTACAACATCATCGCCCACCTGAAGCGAGTTCCTGCACTATTGAGTGTTTACGACGCTCTCATGCTAGTGCCGGACCTGCGTCAGGCGCTCATACATGCACTACAAGCACCGGAGTTGTACGAGGTGGCCATGGCAAAGCATCGCCTCCTCTCAAACACGTTGTACGTGAATGAGATCACGTTCGACGACGACGACCGTCTCTTAGAGGAAGGAGACCACAATCGGCCCCTCTACATGGAAGGGAACATAGGGACTGCCCACCTGCGGCGAGTCCTCGTCGACCCCGGCTCCGCCGTGAACATTCTGCCCGTCAAGAGCTTGACGCGGGCAGGTTTCACGACGAGCGACTTGGAGCCCACCGACGTGATGATCTGCGGCTTCGACAACCAAGGGAAGCCCACCTTGGGCGCCATCACTGTGAGGATACAAATGTCCACCTTCAGCTTCAAGGTGCGGTTCTATGTCATCGAGGCGAACACATCCTACTCCGCACTCTTGGGGAGGCCGTGGATCCACAAGTACCGTGTGGTACCATCCACGCTTCACCAATGCCTCAAGTTTCTAGATGGGAACGGCACGCAGCAACGCATCGTCGGAAACGCCTCTCCTTACACCGTGCAGGAGTCGCATCATGCCGACGCAAAATACTACTTCCCCGTCGACAACAACGGCCAAAAACAGGGGCGTGCTGCACCAGTAGCCGACACTCAGCCCAAGGCCGGCGCCACTTGGGCCATTGAGGGAAAGAGCCTCATCACGCCATCCTCACCCACAAACATGAGAGGCTCATCCTCTCGTCAAGATGGTGGCCACATGACTGGGGCAGATTTTTCTACGCCCACCCCAACCAAGCCCTTGCTGTTAAAAGCGAGGATCCCTACGTCGACGACGAGCAGGTCAACAACTAAGCTGACCCGCCACGACCCTTCCACCTCCTCAACGTCGGAGTCCCGGGAGTTAACACTTCGCTCTACAGGTGCTCAAGGCCGCAGCACGCTGAACGCCGACAGCGGTGCGCCGCTAACACTTCGAGCACGAGGAGCGCTCAAGACGAAGCCCGCTCCTTCCGTAGGAGCGCCTAACAAGCAAGGCGTCATCAAGGAGGCTCTAAGGGGAGCTACAGACGTGCAGCCCCCTTCCCTCTACATTTCGGTAACCTCCCCACTTGAAGTTTGGGCGATACCTAACTCGTCCGGGTCAAGAATTGAAACCTTGTTCTATAAAGTTCCCCAAGTGAAACATTGTGACTTTATACTTGAACTCCCTAATCATTGCTCTGATACAGAGGAAGTGCTATCAACGATAAAAGTTGAGCCTAGGATGGCTCGACTCTTGGCGAGCGCCGGAATCACGCTCCGGCAAAACAACAGGATGCCGCCACCGCCCTCCATATGCGAGGAGTGGTGGAGGCAATCGGAGGTCCTCAACAAGACGGAGGGCAAGAAGAAGCCCAAGTATGGGCTCGGCTACATCCCCAACTTAGAGGGCAAGCATGAGGGCAATGTACAAGCCTCGTGCCACGCCACCTCCGTCTCCTCGGGAGACGACACGTATGACGAACATCCCATCCAGGATCAAGACACCGGCGCTACACCAGCGCCACAAGAGCTCGAAGACGGTGGCCAACCCACCATCGACGAGCTGGTGGAAATCAACCTTGGAACGGAAGACGATCCGCGCCCTACTTTTGTCAGTGCCACACTGACGGAAGAGGAGCGCGAAAACTATCGAAGCTTCCTGATGGAGTACCGGGACTGCTTCGCCTGGACCTACAAGGAAATGCCGGGGCTTGACCCCCGTGTCGCCACACACAAGTTGGCGATTGACCCCCAATTTCGGCCAGTCAAGCAAAAGCCACGACACTTGCGGCCGGAATTTGAAGATAAAGTCATCGCAGAGGTAGACAAACTAATCACTGCAGGTTTCATCAAGGAAGCCCAATACACCGAATGGCTCTCCAGCATCGTTCCTGTGGAGAAGAAAAACGGCCAGGTGCGGGTCTGTCAGGACTTCCGCGACCTGAACCGTGCATGCCCTAAAGACGATTTCCCCATACCCATTACGGAGATCATCGTCGACTCCACCACCGGACATGGCGCGTTGTCTTTCATGGACGGCTCGTCGGGCTACAATCAAATCAAGATGGACCCGGACGACGCCATCAACACCGCTTTCAGGACACCGAAAGGCAACTTCTACTACACCGTCATGCCTTTCGGATTGAAGAACGCCGGCGCTACATATCAGCGTGCCATGACACGCGTCCTTGGCGACTTGTTCCACCATAAGGTGGAATGCTATATCGACGACTTGGTGGTCAAAACCAAAGACCGCCGCGACCACCAAGAGGATCTTCGCGTGGTCTTTGAACGACTACGTCGACACCAACTCAAGATGAATCCACTTAAGTGTGCATTCGCCGTACAGTCCGGCCTCTTCCTCGGTTTTGTGGTGCGCCACCGAGGCATCGAGGTCGAACCAAAGAAGATCAAGGCCATCCTCGACATGCCTGCGCCCACAAAACTCAGCGAGCTGAGGACCTTGCAAGGGAAGCTAGCGTACATACGGCGTTTCATCTCCAACCTCTCCGGGCGCATTCAGCCCTTCTCGCACCTCGCCAAGAAAGGTGCTCCGTTCGTGTGGGACGAAGCCTGCCAGCGCGGCTTCGATGACATTAAAAGGTACTTGCTAAACCCACCTGTACTGGCAGCTCCTTTAAAAGGGCGCCCACTCATACTGTACATTGCAGCCCTGCCCAATTCGTTGGGCGCTTTGCTCGCCCAACACAATGACGAAGGCAAGGAGGTGGCGTGCTACTACTTGAGCCGCACCATGGTGGGGGCTGAGCGCAACTACTCTCCGATAGAGAAGTTGTGCTTGACCCTGATGTTCGCTCTTCGGAAACTACGACACTACATGCTAAACCACGAAATCCAACTCATTGCAAGAGCGGATCCCATACGGTACGTATTAAGTCAGCCCGCACTCATGGGGCGACTTGGAAAATGGGCGCTCCTCATGATGGAATTCGACCTCGCCTTTGTACCGCAGAAGTCAATCAAGGGGCAAGCTTTGGTGGAGTTCCTCGCGGCGCATCCCGTCCCAGACGATTCCCCTCTCATCACCGACTTGCCCGACGAGGAGGTGTTCGCCATCGAGCCGGAAGCACCATGGGAGCTGTACTTTGACGGTGCCTCGCGCACCGAAACCGACCCCGACGGTGCTCCGAGGCGGAGAGCGGGTGCCGGCTTGGTATTCAAGACTCCACAAGGAGGGGTGATTTATCACTCTTTCTCCCTCATGAAGGAGGAGTGCTCCAACAACGAGGCGGAATACGAGGCCCTCATCTTCGGCCTACTTCTCGCGCTCTCTATGGAGGTGCGCTCGCTGCGAGCGCTTGGGGATTCCCAGCTAATCGTTCGCCAAGTGAACAACATCTACGAGGTTCGTAAGCCTGAACTGGTGCCATACTATAATACGGCCCGGCGGCTCATGGACAAGTTTCGGCATATCGAAATCGCCCACGTACCGCGGAGCAGAAATGCACCAGCGGATGCGTTGGCAAAGCTGGCGTCCTCATTGGTCTTACCAGATGGTAAACCCACGCAGGTTAACGTTGAAGAAAGATGGCTTCTACCCGCCGTCTTGGAACTCGTACCCGCAGATTGCGAGGTGAACACCATCACCACAAACGTGGTGGAGGAGGGAGAATGGCTACAGCCATTCCTCGACTACTTCCAGCACGGACGTCTCCCCGACGATCCAACCGAGAGGCGCCAACTCCAACGACGACTCCCTTCCTATGTCTATAAGGCCGGAGTCTTGTACAAACGGTCTTATGGACACGAGATGCTCCTTCGGTGCGTCGGCCGAGGGGAAGCTGACCGCATCTTGCAAGAGGTGCACCATGGGGTGTGCGGCGGCCATCAAGGCGGAGCCAAGATGTACCACAGCATCCGGCTTGCCGGGTATTACTGGCCGGGCATCATGGTCGACTGCTTGCAGGTGGCTAAGTCGTGCCATGGATGCCAAGTCCACGGCGACTTCAAGCACCAACCACCAGCGCCTCTACATCCGACCATCCCCTCCTGGCCATTCGACGCCTGGGGGATCGACGTCATCGGCCCAATCGAGCCGCCCTCATCCCGGGGGCACCGCTTCATACTCGCGGCAACCGACTACTTCTCCAAGTGGGCGGAAGCCGTCCCACTTAGGGAGGTGAAGAGCGCCAACGTCATCAACTTCCTAGAGCGGCATATTATATACCGCTTTGGGATACCATACCGCGTCACCTCCGACAACGCCAAGGCCTTCAAATCAGGCAAAATGTACAGGTTTATGGAGAAATACAAGATCAAGTGGAGCTACTCCACCGGATACTACCCACAAGCCAACGGCGCGATTGAAGCCTTCAACAAAACCCTCGGCAAGATACTCAAGAAGACGGTGACAAGACACCGGAGGGATTGGGACGACCGTCTCTATGAGTCATTGTGGGCGTACCGGGTCACCGTCCGTACCCCAACACAAGCGACGCCTTATTCTCTCGTGTATGGGAGTGAGGCGGTCTTGCCGCTAGAGATTCAGCTACCCTCCTTACGGGTGGCTGTGCACGAAGAGCTCACACAAGATGAGCAAATTCGGCTACGATACCAAGAGTTGGACGCCCTAGAAGAGGGGCGCCTCGAGACGCTTCAAAATCTGGAGCTGTACCGCCAAAACATGGTGCGGGCGTACGACAAACTCGTCAAGCGCAGGGTCTTCAGGAAGGGCGAGCTGGTCCTCGTGCTCCACCGCCCTATCGTCGTTACACACAAGACGAGAGGGAAGTTTGAGCCGAAGTGGGAGGGACCATACGTCATTGAACAGGCCTACGACGGGGGAGCATATCAGCTGGTCGATCACCAAGGATCCCGGCCTATGCCCCCAATCAACGGAAGGTTTTTGAAGAAGTACTTTGCTTAACGTTTTGCGCCTTCCATCATTTTTTTTTTTTTATTTTTTATTTTTTATTATTGTGCTTCTTTTCTCTTTCACTTATTTTCTCTTGCCCTTGAGCCTTCGCAAAGAGGGGGATTTCTTCTGTTGCCCAGCAAGTCCATAATGCACCTCCCGTTGCATCATGTGACTTGTCCGTGTTTTTCTCGGTTTTCCCCGGACTTTCAAGTCCTACACAAAAACGGCTTTTCCAAATAACGCTTCGCCTGCGACTAAAGATTTGGCTGCCTTAGGACTATGCTAGCGGAAGCACGGAGGGTAAGTGGAGCAGCACCTACACCCACGACACCCAAACACACCTCACAGGCTCCGAGAGGCGGCGGAGACGACTACCTGGGCGACTTGTGGATATCGAAGCCGCACACCCCCATTCTGCCGGAGGTGTCTCGGGGCACAGAGACACCATGCCCCGGGGGAAAACGCTAGGAGAAGACCATATTATGTGGCACCCCGGGGCATGCCACCAAAAGCTCCAGATAATATGCCTGAGGGGGGTCGTAGTCCACCAAAGTGGACGGCTGCCAACCTAGTTCTCAAGGTGGTTCCCCCGAGGAAACGCCACAGCGGCAAGTCAGCGTCCTATCAGCAATCGGCAAGCAAGTCAAGTACGAGTTTAAAAAAAAAAGAGAGAGAGCAAAAAAAAAAAAAAAGAAAAAAAAGAGAGAGAAAAAAAAAACGAGTCAAAGAAAAAATGATCGTTCAAGTCAAACACCTCCCATCGTTCAACGGCGCCCGGCGTCCTCATCCAGTCGTCAAACCACGGGAAGGCGGGCGGCAGTTGTCCACCACCCTTCAGGCATGAACACACCCTCAAGCCGTTTCCCTACAAACCAAATTGCCCCGTTGCCTCGCCTATGACTCTGGGTCCTTGAGGCACGGAAGGGAGCATGGCGGAGCTGTGGGGGCTACTCGTTACCCACATGGGCTAGGGTACGATTTTCTGTCGCCTCTCAGACATTCGTCCAACCACATCATACTCATACACATCACACTCACGAGCGTCATGGTATTTCGACGGCTCCTATGTTTTAGTCCTTCGGCAGCCTTTTCCGATGTCTTTCTCATGGCAAGGGTAACGGAAAAGCCAACATTAAAAAAAAAAAAAAAACCACAAACTCGTTTTTTTGTTCCTCTATTTGGTCTTTCCCATGCGTTGGATGACTTTTGCCTCTCCGGGCATCCTGCACGGTGCAATGTGGTAGTCCTTTCAGGCTCTTTGGCTACGTTCTATTTTTCTGTGCAGCAGGTGTGAATCACGCGACACCGTCCAGCGTCGCTTGCGCATCTACAACCATGAACGTACGCCTTGACAAGGGAGCCGGGGGCAGCGCGCACTCAACAAACAACGGGCGCAGCGCGCACTCATGACAACTACAAGCCGGCGTCCGCCCCGACGCGGGGCACTCCTCTCACCAGCTATACTTCGACAACAACAACGCCAACCGTCGCCGGTCGTCACCTGGCTCAGCGACGTCCGTCACGCCGCTGGGGGCACGTGACAACAACGCCAAACGTCGCCGGTCGCCGTCTGACTCGGCGGCGTCCGTAACCCCATTGGGGGCACGCGCCCCAACATCTACTCTGCGTCAACTACAACAACGCCACCAAACGCCGTCTAGCTCGGCGGCATCCGGGGGCAACATTATGCCTTTAATATTACCATCCCACCCGTCGCAGCACGGGTACACAAGATATCGACGGATGTTTCGATGTCTTCATCATGACGGGAACAGTGTAGCGCGCCAATGCGGCCAGCGCGAAACTGCGCAACCCTTCGATCTGCTCGGCCGGCACCGTGGCAGCTAGACGGTCGCGACTGGATCGATAAACGCCCTCAAGGAGCAGCATGGCGTTCGCCGCCGCTTGAGGATGACAAAGTGATGCTTCGTTGACAGGCGTCGTGGCAGCTATACGACCCAACTAAGCACTGCGCCTACGTTGACAGGCGTCGTGGCAACGACCCAACTAGGCACTCTACCCACTTCGAGCCCGGGGCACACCGAGGCGCCGAGGCCAGCAACTCTTGTGGCAGCCACAACCTTATGTTGCGCCGTGGCGTTGCCAAGTGTATCTCTCACCAAGTCGAGCAGTTTTGCTTCGCTCTCCCCCTCGACTTGGTGGGGGGCATTACTCCTGAAAACTTGTGTTCTTTCCCTGTATTTTCTTTCCCTATAATCATTACGGAGCAAGTAATTGCCCACATAGTATACGGGAGAAAACATGTCTCCCCCTGTATTTTCATTTTCTTTCCCTATAATCATTACGGAGCAAGTAATTGCCCACATAGTATATGGGAGAAAACGTGCGCGTTTGGTTCATACAAAGCATATGTCGCTGGGGGCAACTTTATGAAGCCCACAAACAGCAAATGCATTATGTGCACATCGCAGTCGGAGCGCGCACATGTTAGGTCGGAGTTCAGCGGGCCTGTCATAGAACCGGCTCTAGCTCACCGTGTATGTTCTGATCAACACCAATGTTAAAAACGCGAATTCCGCAGCGTGGCGATCGCGACGCGGCATTTCCCCCACGTCACCTCCCTCTCCGCGATCGTCTGCCCGGCAAAGGAGATCGTGACTATACAAACACCTATGCGATGGCCCGCAGTTAAGAAACAAGCCAGGCGGCGGCTCGACTCGCGCAACCGCGGCATGCAGCAAGGCTAGGTACGCCCATGTGTATGCCAGCATGCCTAGAGATCCAGCCAAAGCCAACGATTGCATGGCACCGCGTTCGCGCGACCTGCAACTAGCTTGCGACCGATTTGCATACAGACATGCCCCAGCCAGATAGCCGGGCGGGAGAACAGTAAGTACTGAACATGTTTCGTGCTGCTGGCTGCACGGATGGATGAATTAGCTCTGGCCTTGGTAGCACTGCGTGCGTGCCTGCCACAGAACGATCACGCAGCCTCCGCCCGAAATACGCGCGTCGCGGGCCGGTACAGGCAAGCAATGCGTAGGGACGGCTCAGCGTCGACGTTTTTACAGTCAACAATGTCTAAACACAAGTGCAGCACAGCAATTGCCAAGGTACAAAACGTAGTAATGGGAAAAGCAGCCTTTATTCATTGCAATGGAAAAGAACAATTTCAAGGGTACTAAACGAGTCGGTAATATAACTGATTCAAACTAAAGAAAAAAAAAAACAAGTGCTGGATTCAACCTAACTAAGGAGCACTAAAGGGGCCATGAATAACTCGAGATATATGGTTATATGGTGAGGACGAAGCCATCTCATGCCTCAGGTTTAGGGAGCTCGCCCGGCACCGCGTATGCCAAGATGTGTGCTACCTCGGGTAGCGCTCCTGCTTCGGCATGGTTCCGCTGCTCATCAAAGAGAGCCAGGAAGTTCGTTGCTTCAGCTTCGCGCTGCTCCAGCTGGTTTGTCATCACGTCGAAGGTCTCAGAGACCATGCTAAGACACTTGAGTTTGGTGTCAATGGTTCGTTGCTTGTTGCGAGCCCCCTTTGCGCTCAGCCGGGCCTCCGCCGCCAGTTCATCATACCTCTTGGCTGGCATCTTTCTCACGCGCGATTTGTTTCATTAATCGGGCTTCGGCATGCAGGTCCGGTGCCTCCGGTTCAAGCTGCTTCAGGTCCTCTTTCACCAAGGGGATAATAGTCCGAAGTCGCTGCTGCAGGTCCCGGGCTTGTTCCTCGGCAAGGGTGGCAGTCGGATCGCCAGCAGTGTTGGGCGCTGCCTCGCCTCTCATGCGCGCCACCAGTTTCTCCAGGAGGGAAACTAGTCTTTTCAATGGCTCCGGGATGGCGCCCTTGTAAATCCACATGGAGGTGTGTGCTTCAATGGCCTCCATTACGCGGTCTGGATCAAGGGGCTCCGCACGCAGCAGCTCTTGAATTTCAGCAAGGCCATCGCGCACGACACGGACGAGGAGACGCTCAGCAAGAGTGCCCTCAGGAAGGAGGATATTACACGGCAGGGGAAGTAGCACAGCAGGAAACGTCGGACTTTCCTTTACCAGGGACTGGACATGGGTCGTCAGCTTGGTTTTGATCTGCCGTGCTAGAGGAGACAGGTACTTCAAGTCATAGTTTGAGTCTACCGGGGCTTCGTTCAGACCTGCAAAGGAAGTTGCACCTTAAAATGGCGCGACACTGGAAGCAAACTGAGTTTAAACTGGAAGAGACAGTAAAATTACCAGCGCCGGAAGAAAAACTTCTACGCTCAGCCTCGTCAGGCTGAACGGAAGGCGAGAGCATCACGTCCGCCAAGTGCTCATCCCCGACAGGCAGAGCTGGAGGCGGTAACGTCACGCCCGCCTCCCCGCTCTGGAGCTCAACCTCGGAAGATGGAGCGGAAGGCGCAGACGTCACGTCCGCCTGTCCGCCCGAAGCAACCTGCTGGTTGGCTTCTAGTTCCTCAAATATGGCGTCGAGATTGCCCACATCGGCTTCGTCGTCCAACACGACGAAATCGTCCATCTGGTACACAAATCAGAGACGACCGATTAGAAAAAATATATACGTAAAAAAAAAAGCATATGCGGACTGTTTACCGGAGGGGTTGGTAGACCCCCTGTTTCCTCCATGTCGTCCCCGGAGTGTTCGGCCTCCTTGTTCCCGAGGGGAACGCCGCTGCTACTGGAGGCGGACGGAGTTGCAGCAGCTCGAGGGGCACTCGCCTTCGACCTTGACCTTGCTTCAGCCTTCGGCTTGGCCTCCGTTGGCACGGGCAAAGCAAGTACAGTAGACCTGCCACGCGGAGGTGGCGGAGATGAAGACGCCCCCACACGAGTCGGCTTCATGTGGTCGGGCAAGGGCGGCGGAGGCGGCAGCCCGTGAGGGTTGTCGATGACCGAGCTGCGCGTCCCTTGGCGTCCCCACCGGTTGGAGGGCGGCGAATTTTCGCGACGCCGCGCGACGCGCTCATCATCATCATCATCCCACCGCCTTTTGTTCGGTTGGTCGTCGCGAGGCGAGGCGGCCTTGTCGACTAGACGTTCAGTGGGTCGACCCTTCCCTAGCCGATCCCTCTCGCCCGCGCCCGATCGTTCCTTCCTTGAGGCGCCGTTTTGAGACATGGTGCTCCTATCAGGACAGAGGAGAAACAAGAGGTTAGCACGTCGAACAATCGCAGAAGCGGCCGACGTGAGTACAGTAAAATAAAGGGGCTTGGCGGCTATGCGTGTTCAGGCTAGCCGTGCTAACAAGCCCCGGGTATAATACGCACAACAAAGCCCGAGCAAGGAGGCCGACGAGAGGATGTCGATACGGCTGGACGAAAGTCGACGAAACTTGTCGACGTTGAAGGGCTCGTATCGAGCTACCGCCGCGGGAGCCTGCGTTATAAAGGCCCGGCCAGAGAGTCCGGCCGTTTCACGATCGGCTTGTGCCAGCCAGGTCGGTTCCGATACGGCTGGGTCTTATGGAAAGTATACTCGTTGAAGTTTAAACAGATACAGGAAAGAGACTCGGTCGGTTTGACGATTGCCAGGAAGCCCTGTTTGTTGTGTTTCGATCAGGCACGATGGGTAATGCCACGTTTAAAAGGAAACCAATCGCACGAAGACAGCAGATTAGTTTGCGTCCCTTTTGTCCCAAAAAGGAAAGTTCTAATTCACACCAAGTCAAATTCGATTTGCTTCGCACTCGAACTCGACTTGGTGTGGGGGCATTTGTTCGACGTATTTTTGTGATCATAGTACTATCTTTGTCTCATGGAAGTTGTCTGACAAATTTACAAATAACGGGTGTATCTACTCATTATTTCTAGACTAGGTACATCCCGCTTTTGTCAAATCTAAGACATCTTACATGAGACGGAAGTAGTATCAAATATACGTGTGAATATTCCGCGTTCAAAGTACAAAAATATGTGCGCGACGGATTGACGTGTTGTCTGCCCCGTGGACCTTCGACCGATCGCTTCAGAGTCCAGATTATATACGAGTCAGGCTGGACCGAACTTGTCAAGCGTGACCAGATTGATCTTATCGATATTTAACAGATACGAGTATATCTCTAGTACTCTGTTTGTTTTCGTATGGCGCAAGCCATGGAGGCCGGGAGATACGTACCAGATCAGAACCACCACCGCCTCACGACCCCAGTTTTGCTGCCTATATAAGAGGCGCAAGGCAAAAAGAAAAAACCAGAACCCATCCCGCAGACGTACGTTAGCCGGAGGCACGAGCAGATCGCATCAAGGAGAACCGCGCGCACGCCACCGTCGTTCCTCTCCGGCAGGCGGCTGAGAGAGAGGACGGCCGCTCTGGGTGCACAAGGAGCACGTACCTTCCACGGGCTAGGAGGCTCGCCATGGAGAAGAAGGTTCCTGGAGTTGTCATCCGGAAGGGTGAGAGCGAACACTAGCTAATCTATATGTTTGTTGATTTTGCATCTATTAGGAGGTTGGGGTGCTGGCCGTGGCGACAGCCGCCGGGGGCAGAACGTTGCCCCAGCCCCGTCGTGGGGCAGTCGCCAGGCTGAACGTTGCCCCAGCCGCCGCCGGGGGCAGAACGTTGCCCCAGCCCCGTCGCCAGGAGCCGAACCTCGGCGCGGCGCCCGCGGCGGCGACCCCGGCGCCCGCGGTGGCGACCCTCGACGCGCCGTACTCTCGGCGCGGCGCCCGCGGCGGCGACCCTCGACGCGCCGTACTCTCGGCGCGGCGCCCGCGGCGGCGACCCTCGACGCGCCGTACTCTCGGCGCGGCGCCGCGGCGGCGACCCTCGACGCCCCGTTCTCTCGGCGCGGCGCCCGCGGCGGCGACCCTCGACCCGCTGTACTCTTGGAGCGGCGCCCGCGACACTCGACGCCTCCGCGGCAGCGACCCTCGACGCGCCATACTCTTGGCGTCCGCGGCTCACGGACGCGATTACCCGTCCTGTACTTTTCCGTCGCCCCGCACTTGGGCGTGGCATCCGCCGCAACGGCTGCAAATCATTGCAACGTCAAGCCTAGCTCTTCATGCATGCTACCGATTCCAACATCAACACCGTCCGAGACCGACGAGGCAAGACGACGAGGCGGGCATGGACAGCGCAAAGGCCATGCTATGCACGGGGCGTGTACATGCTAGTACACGGACTCCGCCGGCGCCTACACGACGCATCACCATCATCACCACCCTGCATGAAGACCGCGAAGCGAAGACGATGAAGACGACCACACGGCTTAATCGGAGGTTTCCCGCGGGTTATCCGCGGGAGTAATTAACTGGGTGCTTTCCGAGGCCCCGGGAACCAGTAAACCACAATCGCCTATTTTTGGCCGCGCTGGCAGGCCACACGAAGCGCACGTTCGGGAATAGTCTTTTAGTCGTGATGATTAATTGTATTTTTTCCCCTTTTATTTATTTTTGTGTACTTTGTACACTGGCACGCCCGCATTATTTTTCCCCGGTGTAAGGGAGACGCTTTTCACCTTAGCGTCCTCTTTTTCGTGTCAAACATCATCATCATAGTGGCATTCTCCGCCGCAATGAGCTCCGCCATTGCACGGTGCTCCTCGGCGCGTGCTCTCCTCTCCTCAATGTCGGCCTTGGGCTTTGCATCCTCCTGGAGCGTGGTCCACTTTGCCTCCTTCTCCTTGGTCTTCGCCTCCATCATCTCCTTTGCCTCCAAAGTTTTCATCAACAACACCTCTTTGGATTTGACCATCACATCGATCTTGAGAGACAATGATGCGGCCTCTTCTTGTTTCTTAATCTTGTCATTGGTTGCCTTGCATCCATCTGGCCTCTTGTTCTTCTTGGCCTCATCGTCCTCCTCCGCATCCTCCAACTCAACAAGCTTATGCTTTGGCGGGCGCCTCTTGCTCCCTCAACTTCCATTTCGAATTGTGCTCAAGAAGGGTATAGCAATGAACGAATTTGAACGGTATGTCTTTCAAACCCGGCATCTCCCGATACCTTTGCTGCGCGATAGCATCCCAATCGCCAGCGTTGGTGCATCTCGGTGGCGCGTTCCTCACGCCCTCAATGTAACCGGCCCACCGGCTGCACACTGTCTTGATGGTATCCCATTGGCCTTGGAGTGAGCGGTAGGAGAGGGTCGGAGTAGAAGAAAGAGGCGGCATCAATTGGAAGAACTTGTCCTTGATGCGTTGCCAATACCTCTTGCCGGTTTGATCGGTGCCGGTCACGGCATCCATCGAAACCGCCTCCCAAGCCCGGATCAAGATCACATCTTCAAACTCGGTGTAGTTGCCGGACCAGATCGCCCTCCCCTTCGCCTTGGCCACCGCCCCATCGAACGCCCCCTCCTCGATCTCTTCCAACTCATCTTCCTCGCCGTCGGCGTCTTCTTCCTCAAACTCCTCGCCCTCGAGTCCCTCCTCCAATCCGTCGTTGTAGTCACCGTAATCCACAAGCGGCGCCGAGCAGATGTGGACGGAAGCCTCGTTGAGCATGTCAACGTATGACTCCGGTGCGACATCAACGGTGGGACTTTCATCGACCACCTTGCATGCATCAACCGACTCTGGCGGCGCCTTCGTCATCGCTGCCGTCAAGGCACTCAGCGACGCCATCTTGGCTGCGGCTGGCTTCTTCGCAGCCTTCTTTGGCGCCGCCTTCTTCTGCGCTGGGTCCCGCTTGGCTGGAGCGGGAGGGGCAGCTGCAGCGGGAGGCGCGGGGACGACGTGCTGCCCCAGCCGCTTCCGCTTTCCAAGAGCAGCAGCAGCGGGTGGCGCGTCGACCACGAGGCCTTCGGTGGCGGCTGCCGCGACGGCGCTAGATCTAGATGCGGTCGGTGGAGCCGGTTCGTGCGGCGCGGTCTGGCCCGGGAGCAGCGGCAGGTTGATGGTGTCCATGTCGGCGCGGGAGCGGGGGCTGCGGTGGCCGAAGGGGACGGGGAGCGGCGGAATTGGGAGCGGTAGGTGGGGCGGAAGCGGGAAAGGGCGAGCTGGAACTTCCTTCGCGCCAACGCGAGGAATAAGATGGGGTTCGCGCTTGCACAGCCTCCCCAACCCGGGAATTTGGGGTTTCCGCGGCTCGAAACGGGATAGCCCAAAAAAAAAAATTGGTATGGAGGTTCGATGCGGTTTCTGAATGGTCCCTCCCTCCGAACCCGAAAACAGCGGTTATTATGCGGATGGGGTCCGACGGGGGTCTGCTCTTGATGCTCTAAGACAAGTCCTAATGGGTTAGTGATTTTGGAGTCCATCATTCGTCTGTTAAACTGTTCTAGCCATAGTTGAACGAAATGTGGGTCAGTGTTGCTGCATCCCATGACCTTGTTTATCCCAATCGAGAGTTGGGATCAAGCAGGAGTTGAGATGGGTTGGCGCGCATGATGAACATGGTTTGGGATCGCCCAAGGGTCAAGCATGATGCTTTTATTGAAGTGTTTTCTTGAACCGGAGACATAAGGAGTGCATTCCCTTGTCGCGGAGAGGAGGAGGCTCATACACGGTTAGAGAGGTACCTAACTCACTAGTACAAATATTTGCCTCTGTTAAAAATATTTGCCCGTAGCTGAAGAGGTTTTCCTGGAATGAGCCTTGACTGGGCTATTGACATCAGCAACAAACATTTGTCAATGTCTTACGCCAATGTGGTGGATCGTCACCCTCTATGGTAAAGGACATTTGTGTGTTGCCAATATTTGCATCCCAAAAGCCCACCACTCTAGCCTATAGAACCCCTCCCCCGTTGCTCTCAGAGTCACTCTCAACACTAGCTGCCACACTAACTTCCTCTCACTCCCTTCCCTTTCACTCCTGATCTCTTCAATGGCGTTCCTGTCCAGAGCGACTTGTGGTGGCAGTCCCCTCACCAGCCCATTGGATTGTTCTCTACTAAATTATAGTCTGCTTTGTTTAGATTCCTATTAATTGTCTTTAAATGCTTATATATTTATTTGGATTTAGACGGATGAACCTTATATATTTCTTCGGTTCCTGTTAACATTTTTGTTGATGTGGACATGATTGGTATAGATCATGTACATGCCTTTATATCATGTCTTATCTGTTTCATCTATAAGATTCTGGTGATCGTTTCATTGTCTTTTACTGTATTTTACGCCATTTTAGTTTAGTTCTTTGTTTCAAAATTGTTTGATAATGTATTCCTTTGTCTTAAGGACGAGGTGGAAGCTGGCGACGATGCGGCGGCCATGTAGATGTTGGAGCCGCAGCCGTGAAGATGTAGGAGTGGACCTTTTGTGTAGGGCGTGGTAGAAGACGGCGACGATGCAGCAGCCGTGAAAATGTAGGAGCGGGGCATCGCCAGGATCTTCCTTTTGTATAGGGTGTGGTAGAAGACAGGGACGAGGTGGGTAGCTGTGAAGATGGAAGGAGCGGGGCTCCGTACACCATGCAGAGAAGTCGGTGTTGCCGGGCTTCTTTTTGTTTTGTACAGTAGACATCGGAAATGGGGGTTTCCGATTAGTTCTTAGCCATTGTAAGACATTAAGATGACGGTTTTGCATTTTGTGACTGTTGCCAATATAATGAAGGCAACGGTGTAGAGAACCGTTGTCATTGTGCTCCCACATCATCGATAGTGTCAAGGCGATGAAGCCCTTCTCTGTTGCAGATGAATGTTTTGATCCGTGACAATAGTGCCTGACTGTACTAGTGACTTGTCATTTGGAGATCCAGGTCGGCTGCCCTATGGTGCCTGACTGTACTACCCTGCCTGAAGCTATGCTTCCTACTTGCTTGTCATTCTTACATATAAAGACCAAATGTTTGTACTACCTCTGATTCATATCACTTGCCACTAGTATGGATGTATCTATAACTAAAATATGACTAGATACATCTATATTAGTGGCAACTAATATGGATCGGAGGGAGTACAACATTTTATACACAGCTTACAATTTATGCGTAGTTTTTGCTCGTCTTCTTGTTTACACACCTGACATAGCTTCTCTTCTCTTTGTTTTGTTTGGTGACTATTCTCATTGCAGATGGAGGTATGTGGTATTTGAGCCAGTCTTAGTGATTTTGGCTTATGTATGCTCAGCTGTACTGACTGTGTTCAAAGTGTTAAGGCTTATAGCCCATCATGGAAGCTAAGGATTTATTGTTTTTTAGATTATAAAGAATCTTGATAACATATAACTACTTACTACTGGAGTACTAGAATATTTTAATCACCTAGTTAAGTCAATAATATTCTTAACTATATGTCACTTTTAGACAAGGGAATGGAAATGGAACAGTGCGAACTGGAATTTGTGCCACCACAACACTGCCCTGCCGATGGAATCAACTGCCATGCCTATTGAACCAACTGTGCCACTGCCCTGCATGAAGGTAACTATCATCGCACTCTAGTCTTGTTACTTGCCAATGCAGTCATCCTATTTCTATACCTCAAATGTTTTCATTCCTCTGTTTAGAAGACTGTAGGATCACACTTCACGCACCATCCTATTACTATACAGTTTCCTATCTCTGTGATTTGAATTCAAGTGTTCCGAACAGGTCCTATGTTGTAGCATTTCGTGGACGTGAGGTCACAACGTGATATTCAGGACTGGTCGCTTATTACCAAAAATACTTGAGGTCACCTAACAAACTTGAGGTACTGGGGCTTTTTTAAAATATTTATTGTAGATTTCTTCAGCCACTTAGTTTTAAGGAGAAAATATGTTTGCAGTTTAATTGTGTTATGCAGTCGTAAGTACTTGTCTGATTTTTGCTTGATCAGCTCTTGTGATACTCTATCTGTTTTGAAATGTGATATCCTGTCTATTTTTGTACTTGTCTCTGCAGAGGCAACTCATTGAAGAGCATTGGGCCATCGCCTCCGTATACTTTTGAGATGATGCAGTAACTAGGCTTGCAGCTAAATGTCCAATGCTAGAAGAATCAGTTTTTGGAAAGACGGTTGGATTGGGGGTTTTGCTTAGGACATATGGCGCTGGATCTTCTGAAATTTATCAGCAAACCGGCTCTCAATAGATCGCTGGCAGAGGCACTCACCGATGGTAAATGGATAGAGGACATAAAAGGTAAGTTAAGCATCCCTGCCCTTATGCAGTTCTGTGAGCTGTGGGAAAAGGTTGGCCGAGTCATTCTGACGCTGGATCAGCAAGATCAGTTCATATGGAAGCTTACCCCAAATGGAACCTTCTCCAACAAATCAGCTTATCATACATTGTGGCTTGTTCCATGGCAATATGCAGAGTTTTGGTGCAGAAGAAATATAGTCAGCCCACTCCCAAATCACCTTCGGAATCGGCATTGGACAACCGACAGACTAGCTCGACGTGGTCTGCAACATCCTCAAGTCTGCCACTGTGTGCTCAAGAGCCAGAAACAATCCATCACCTCATGATCACCCAGAGGTGAAGGACAGAAATTATTTGAGGTAGGACAAACTCTAAAAAAATGATGCAAAGAACAAAATAGCATATTTGATTGTAAGTAGAACCTACAAACATACCAATAATTCAAACTCAATGTTAAGTCTCCAATTCTCCGCGTATGAATAATGAATAGCTTCATGTTATCTTTTATATAGTAAGAGATATGATAAATCTCTGTAACAAAAACAATCTTGTTCACATTGAACCTAGAAAATGAGTCTTGTTTTTTATATGGTGTTTTTGTTTTTGGTTCGAAGTCATTGTTGCGACGTGTTTATTAAAACAAGCATAACTTTCTCACACAATATCCATTTTGATATATGATCACTCAAATTATTCAGAACAAACATATGCATCTTAATGTTTAATAATCAAAAGTTAAGCCCCTTTGCAAAAGAAACTTGGTTTAGGTAGGTCTTGGTGAACATGCAGACCTTGACTCCGCAAACCGATGGACCCATTGTTTACTGGTGGACTAGAGCTAGTGCGTCACCCTTGGCCTTCGGCCTAATTGGCTAGAAAAAACAGTAGGGTTTTCCAAAATAAGCTAGTCTCTCAATGATAGTGGTTAGGAAGATTAAAGATGAAATGCAGCTCATTTCGATTGCTCGTAGAGGCGGGCATGAGAGAGGAATCACTTAATAGTGTAATAGGGAGCTTAGGTAGGTGACATAGGCATCCCAAATGGGCCTGCCGAAGATAGTACCCGGGATTTACTGAAGGCCCAATACCCGAAGAATAAGAAGATTCGGGAGCCCAAGATATATTAAGGAAAGTTAGAGTTGTAATAGGAAGTGTTATTTGTAATCTGGCGGGATGAGTTAGAAACCGTCCCGGACTCTGTAACTTGTACAAAACGAAACCCTCGGCTCCGCCTCCTATATAAAGGGGGAGTCGAGGGACGAAGAGATCATCGAATCATTGTTACAAACCCTAGTTCTCATAATCGTCGAGTACTTTTCGGCTGAAACCTTCGAGATCTATTTGCCCTCTACTTCCAACTAAACCCTAGCCTACAATCCATAGGCATTGACAAGTTGATACCTTGTCAATTGGCGCCGTCTGTGGGGACTAGAGGCGTAAGGATCTGATCTCGATGGCACGTTCAAGATCTTCGACATCGTCAACCGCAAGCAACACAATGGATCGAGGTAAACAGATCGCTGCTGGTCTTGTCGATTTTGTTCCTCACCCACCCTCCCGTTTGGATGCATATGCGTATCTGGCGGAGCCCATGGAGATGACGTTCGGAAGGTTTCACTTTCGCGTCGAGAAGGAAGGATCGTATCGTGTCGAAATTCCGATTTCGTCGGGATCGTCGGCGGTCGATTCCGATTTTTCAAGCTATACATCGTCAACCGAGTCAGGAGAAGAAGAAACTTCGTCGACACGCTACGTCAGCACCAGAGCAAGAGAGAAACTCGCCAAGATCTTCAACGACATGTCGTTTGAGTCATCTGCGGACTCATATATAAGCGATGGCTCAAGCGATGTCGACAGTTACGACTTCATCGACAAATCTATCACAGTGGGCAAGGTCTTCATCAATCTCAATGATGATGTCACCACACCCAACATAGATCTGAGTACAAAGTATCATCAGATTTATGCCATTGAAGATCAAGAAGAAACATCTGAGGCTTTCGACGATCTGGGAAATCCATACGTCGATCCCTCCAATCTGCGACAAGGCCTGGGCAATAAATATGTCGGGCCGCAGCCGCGAGACAGAGTTCAGCTTTCACAAGCAGCGTGGGACAGAGCCGCGAGAGCTATGAACGGTTCAGAACCAATGGCCACCACAGCCACACCAGAGGAATTGCAAGCATATCAATATAGGCTCGCACGAGCTGCAAGAGAATTGGAAAAACAGACAGCTGAGTTAAACAGAAGAAAGGAGGCAGCTTCTGCATCTAGCAGGAGGAGGGCAGATCTAAGTCGACAATCTAGAACTTCGGGTGATAGCCACAGGGAGGCGCGGAACAGAGCAAGATCAAGGTTGCAACATATACCCGAAGCAGAAAGAGAGCACTTGGTCCAAAACCTCGACATGTCCTTCATGTCGATAGATACAAGAGGAAACATCATCCCTAAGACACCAGAGGCTGGGTATATGGTGACACATGCTTTTATCCTCGCATCTAAACCACCTCCAGGTGATCCAAGGGAAACACTATACAATATGGCGGTAGCAGGAGTTGGAGCTATGGGGACAGCGTTTGTATCAACGCCTCCCGAAGGAGCGGCAAGGCAAAATAGTCCACGACCTGCAGCAGCAACAGCGGCAGCACCTGAAGGACCAAGTGGAGCAAGAGACACAGCAGCACAAGCAAGGGTCGACAGAGCGCGGCAAAGCAGAAGGGATCATCGGCAATCTCCGGAGCTTAACGACGAAGATATGTGCGGCTTACCATGCTTCACGAGGAGAGTCCGAAAAACTCGAGTCCCCTCAGGATTCAAGTTACCCGATAATTTCAAGAAGTTCGACGGCCTTCAAGATCCAGAGGATTGGCTAGTTGATTATCTCGAGACAGTGAAGCTCACAGGAGGAACCAGGGCAACAGCTATGCAAAGCATCCAGGTGCATTTGAGTGGAGCCGCACGATCTTGGATAAAGAAACTCACTCCAGGATCTATCGACAGCTGGGAAAGTTTCGAGGACGTGTTCGTCAAGAACTTCAGATCCACGTGCAAAAAACCTGCGTCGTTAGAGGAGTTGAGAGCATGTCGACAAAAGCCAGATGAGCCAATGAGAAAGTACATCCAAAGGTGGAATATCATCAAAAACTCGGCAGAAAATATATCTGACGAGAGAGCAATAGATGCGTTTGTCGCAGGAATCAGGCGTGGAGATTTTGTCGAGGACTTGGGAAGGACCAATCCAAAGACAGTATCCGCGTTAATGGAGATAGCAAACAGATGGGCAGATGGAGAAGACGCTGTCCACAACAAACGGCACAGGTCGCCAGAGGAGGACCGTGGTCGAAACTATCAACCGAGGCGACGATTTCCTCGGCAGTACCCGAACTATGACGCTCCAGGGCAAATTTCGGCAGGTTTTCGGGCAAACACAGGAGGAAACAACAGAGATGATTATCAGAGAAGCAGTGAACAGCGAGGTGATAACAGGGATGATTCTCGCAACAACAGGCAAAATAGCGGGCCTAGGTTCCCAAGGCCTTTCGTGTCCCCTGAAGAGATGATGAATGGGCCGTGTCAAATGCACTTTTTCCTCGACAGCAACGGTAAAAGACAGTCAGGGCACTTGCAGAAAGACTGTCGAAATTTTCAGGCAATGCTAAGGTATGCAGAGCACGCTAATGCGCGGGCAACACAGAGAAATCCTCGAGAACCCAGAAGCGAGATTCACTTGCCGCCTCCTCCCGCGATTACAGACGACAATCGGCATCAGCTCAGAATAGCGGCAGCACCTCCACCACCACCTTATGTTGATCCTAACTCCAACGGAGCGGTGTCGATGATTCAGAAGGGAAGGCCGTCCAATAGAGCTCAGAAAGTAATCTCACGACAGGTGTTTATGGCAGAAAAAATGCCTCCACCAACAGTTGAGTATCTTAATTGGTCAGGACAAGATATTGGCTTCACCATAGCAGATCATCCGCAGCAAGTTCCTCGACCAGGGCAGTCAGCACTTATTCTGCCAGCAGTTATTGCGGGATTTGATGTCTCTCGAGTGTTCATAGACGGCGGCAGCAGCCTAAACCTTATGTATGCAGATACATTGAGGAAGATGAACATATCCTTAGCAAACTTGAAACAAACAGACACAAGGTTCCACGGCATCACACCGGAGAAACCAAGTTATCCATTGGGGAAGATCAATCTCGACGTTCAGTTTGGGACCCGAGAAAATTATAGAATCGAGAGGCTGGAATTTGAAGTCGTGGATTTTCCGTCGCAATACCACGCTCTGTTGGGACGACCAGCATATGCTAGATTTATGGCGGTACCACACTATACATACCTATTGTGGAGGTTGCCTGGACCAAAGGGACCAACCACAGTCAAAGGAAGCTTTGCCTTAGCCGATAAGTGTGACAAGGATTTTCACCGGCTATCAGAAACTTTCGGGATGCAAGCTGAGTATTTGGCGTCAAAAAGTATGACTGACTACGACGTGCTGCCAGACGTTGGAAGGCCAAATAAAGAATCAACTTTCAATACCGAGAAAAATTCTAAGGAGGTGCAGATTCACCCGACAGACCCGAAAAAGACGACATCTATCGCAAACGACATGGATATCGCATAGGAAAGCGCGCTCGTCGAGTTCCTCCGTGAGAACTGGAAAATCTTCGCATGGTGTCCAGCTGACATGCCAGGAGTACCCAGGGAACTTGCCGAGCACCACCTAAACTTGGATCCAATAGCGAGACCAATCAAACAACCTTTGCGGTGTTTTTCAGAACCAAACCGCAAAGCTATGCTGTCAGAAATCAATCGACTACGAGAAGCTGGTTTTATCAAAGAGATATTCACAGAAGCCACATGGGTAGCAAATCCTGTGTTGGTGCCGAAGAAAAATACTAAGGTCCTTCGCATGTGCGTCGACTTTACGTGTCTCAATAAACATTGTCCAAAGGATCACTTTCCCCTTCCGAGGATCGATCAAATTATCGACTCCACGGCTGGATGTGAACGTCTTTCCTTCCTGGACGCATATTCTGGTTATAACCAGATCAGATTGAAAGAAGAAGATGAAGTAAAGACCGCGTTTATTACACCTTACGGCGTGTTTTGTTACAGAACAATGTCTTTTGGTCTAAAAAATGCGGGAGCAACATATCAGAGGATGATGCAGAAGTGTTTGGCGACACAGATTGGGAAAAACGTGCAAGTATACATCGAAGATGTCGTCATAACGTCAAAAAAGGGGACAACACTGATCGAGGATCTCAAGGAAACTTTTGACAACCTCGACAAATTCTGCCTGAAGTTGAACCCGACGAAGTGTTCTTTTGGCGTCCCAGCAGGAGAACTTCTGGGGTTTCTAGTCTCAGCAAGAGGGATTGAAGCAAATCCCGATAAAATACAAGCTATCGTAACAATGAGAAAGCCAACAAAGTTGAAAGAAATACAACAGCTAACTGGGCGAGTCGCAGCTTTGAGCAGATTCGTCGCCAGGCTGGGAGAAAAAGCGTTACCATTCTACGCTCTGATAAAGCAAGGAGATAAATTCCAGTGGAACGAAGAGGCCGACAGAGCTTTCGAGGATTTGAAGCGCACAATCTCGACACCACCAATTTTGGTGGCGCCGAAGGAAAAGGAACCTCTCCTGCTGTATATCGCAGCCACGCCCCAAGTGGTGAGCACGGTGCTAGTTGTCGAAAGGGAGGAAGAAGGAAAACTCCACGGCGTGCAGAGGCCAGTATACTTCGTCAGCGAAGTTTTATCGCCCTCAAAACAAAGGTACCCTCAGTACCAAAAGCTAGCATATGGAGTGTTCACAACAGCACGAAAATTGCGCCACTATTTTTCGGCACACCCGATCATAGTGGTCAATGAAGCTCCCTTGTCAAATATACTAAACAATCCAGAAGCTACGGGTCGTGTCTCCCTTTGGGGAATAGAACTTTCCCCTCGGGACATCACGTATGAAAAAAGAAAAGCAATCAAGTCGCAAGTTCTGCCGGACTTCATCGCAGAGTGGATGGAGTTGCAAAACACAGGACCTCCAGACTTGTCGAGAACCTGGACCATGAACTTTGATGGGTCCAAAAGACTAGAAGGAGCTGGCGCAGGAGTAGTACTCATATCACCTGAAGGCGACAAGTTGAAGTACATCCTTCGGATGACGTTCCCTAACGCATCTAACAATGAAGCAGAATATGAAGCTCTCATACACGGGATGAAGATGGCGAAAGCTTGCGGTGCAACTCGATTAAAAATCTTTGGCGACTCACAATTGGTGGCTCAGCAAGTCATGAACCAATGTGACGCAGTCAATGATAGCATGATGGCATACAAGGAGGTGTACAACGAGCTCGAAAAGTTGTTTGATGGATGCGAAGTAAATCATATTAGCAGATTGAGCAACGACGAAGCCGACGTTCTTGCAAACATCGGGTCGCAATGCCTTGCAGTTCCGCCAGGTGTATTTTGGGAAGAGATAACAGAGAGATCTACAAAATCGACAAAATCAAAAAAGAAGGAGAAGAAACCCTCGGGGGCTACCAAGGAAGAGCAAGAGGAAGAAGAAGATCAGGACCTGGTCATGGTGATACAAATACCATGGATGCAGACGTACATATCGTACATCCTCAGGAAAGAAATACCCGATGATCCAGTGGAGGCAAGGCGAGTAATTCGACGCTCCAAAGCTTTCACGGTGATCAAAGGAGAATTGTACAAGCGAAGTATTTCAGGCGTCCTGCAAAGGTGTGTCACACCCGAAGAAGGAAGAATAATTCTGAAGGATGTACACGAAGGAATATGTGGCCACCACGCAAGTAGTCGAGCCATTGCAGCCAAGGTATTTCGGGCAGGATTCTACTGGTTGACAAAGAATCGAGGACGCCAAGGAAATAGTAAGAACTTGTGACGCGTGTCAAAGGTTTGCCGCAAAACCTCACTCTCCAGCAGCAGAACTAACACCAATACCATTGTCGTGGCCTTTTGCCCAATGGGGACTTGATATGGTGGGCAAGTTACACAAATCCTGGCCAGGAGGAAAGGAGTACATGCTAGTAGCTGTCGACAAATTTACAAAGTGGATAGAAGCGAAGCCGATAAATTCACCAGACGGAGCATCTGCAGTAAAATTCATAAAAGGCCTCGTCTTCAGATTTGGAGTGCCCCACAGCATTGTCACAGACAATGGCAGTAACTTCACATCCCACGAGTTTAAAGATTATTGCGAAGAAGTGGGTATAAAGTTACACTTTGCGTCAGTTGCGCACCCGCAGACCAACGGCCAAGTCGAGAAAGCTAATGGAATCATCTGCAACGGCATTAAGAAACGCTTACTAGCGCCTTTGGAGAAAGCTCGACACACCTGGCCGCAGGAGCTGCCCGGTGTATTATGGAGCATACGAACAACACCAAACACAAGAACACAGGGAAACTCCGTTCTTCTTGGTTCATGGAGCAGAAGCAGTACTACCAATCGAGATAGAGCATGACTCTCCACGAGTCGTAGAATATGATGAAGAGGTGTCGAGAAAAGCGCTAGAAGATGACGTCGATGCACTTGATGAAGCTAGAGATGAAGTACTGTCTCGGGTAACCAAATACCAACAGGACTTGAAGAATTACCACAGTCGACGTTTGCGGCCAAGATCCTTTCAGGTGGGAGACCTAGTTTTTCGGCTCACGCAAAAAAGTCATGAAAAACTCGAGTCACCATGGCTAGGCCCCTACATTGTCACGGAAGTAATCGGAGGAGGAGCATACAGGATAAAGGACAAGAAGACAGGGGTGGAGGAGCAAAACCCCTGGAACGTGGCGCAACTCAGGCGGTTCTACGCCTAGAGCTGAAATATAGTCCTTGTAAAACTTCAATGTACTGAAACGCCCGCGAGTTTTCAGACGCACTCTTTTCCTTTTTCGGGGCACCGAGTGGGGCCGGGAAAGGTTTTTAATGAGGCGGGCTCGCGGTGCTGCAATATAATAAAGATAGTGTCAATATAACTTTTCTTTATCGACATGCTCAAAGTCTCTGACCCGACGAATTTAAATATAGTTCCTCGAAAAAGAAAAGCCTTGCCTTGGTATTAAAATACCTCGTGAGTTAATAAAAATACAAAATAGTACTCAATAAAGAAGCTCGGGGGCTGATATTCGCCATAAATACGTATTAAATAAATGCCTTGGTTCAAAACCTCGCAATATACAAATACAGTAAATAGCCACCGAAACACTCGGGGGCTAGACAAATATAGAAATATGATGATTGTTTCACAATATAATCACAATCATGGGTCACAAAGAAGAGTTATCTCCCAAAGGAAAATAATTAGTCATGATTCAGTATGTCATCAAGGGTAATTCTGTTTTCTTCAGGAGCAGCGCCAAGAAAATCAGCATAATGACCATCTGCAAAAAAGTCGGCATCCATCCGAAGAAGGTCTTCAATCATTTCTTCGGCTATAGGCGAAACCTTCGTGTTAATTCGGTCGACACCAACTCTTCGGCGCTTTACCTTCTCATGAACTTTCGCAACAACTTGGGTCAGGTCAAGATTTGAGTGGCAGATCTGAATCATGATAAGAGCAAATCTGGCGCCAGCTACCAGTTGAGCTCTGACAAAATCATGGATCCTGTGGGCATCCTTGAATTTCTCCATTAACTCGGGAAGAGTTTTTGGTTGAACGTTCCGAGGAAACATGGAGTTATAAACCATAGACAGGGTCCTGGTACAGAAGTCAAGGAAATCGCGAGTTTGAGAGGTGCGATCCTGAAATCTGACAATCTGGCGGGTCCTCTCCGGGGTAGCCCAAAACAGAGAACCATGATCAAGGGAAAGGTTAACAAGGAGGTTCGTCCTAGTATTTACCCTCTCTTCTTCGGCAACAGCATCAGTAAAGGAACCTATTAAAAACAACGGAGCAGAAAACTTTAAGAGACGTAGCATGAAGAACAAAAGATATTGAGGATGAAATAAGCATACCCGACATATCCGCACTGGCTTCATTCATCAACTCGAGCATGAAATTTTCTCGAGTAGTCGCCTTTTCAGCCTCGGAAGCAGCGATTTCCTTAGCAGCCACGGCCTCGCGAGCTTGCTGAAGTGCAATTTTTTCGGCTTCAGATGACTTACGAGATTTTTCCATCATCACAAGTGTTTGCTTCTTTGCATACTGAAGTTGCTGCCGAAGTTCATCCAATTCTCGCGGCAAGGAATCTTCGACAGGTGTCGCATCAGCAAGAGTTCTCTTTGAGCGAGAAGAAGAAGGCGAAACATTGGAAGGAGCGGAAGATGGAGTATAGTTATCAAATACCAACTGAAATTTAATAAAACAAGACAACATCAATCAACAAGCAAAAGATAGAGTTTTCATTAATCTTTCGGAATAATTACAAAGGCCTTACAGTAGAGCTAATGAAGTACATGTCGCCAGATAACTACTTTGGCGACAAGAGCAAAAGAAACAAAGAAAGAAAAACAAAGAGGCATGCAACTAGACCTCCGGCCTTGATGAGCTAGGAGTCGAAGCTGGTTTGATCCCGAGATAAGCCAAGATTTTCTTCGTGTTGGGCTTGGCTGCCTTAATCAGCGACCTCCATCTTGATTGCTCTATCTGATCGGTGTCGCCAACCTTCGTCCAATCAACAGTCTGTTGGCTGTTAGCAACCAGAGCAACAGTGCTTTCGACAGCAATCTTCATGTTTTCCTGACGCATCTTCAGTCCAAGGTCTTCTGGTGAATTGAAAATCTTGGCAAGGGTAAGAAAAGTCGGGGGGCTCCTCTTTCTTCGGGAAGAAGTAGGGGAACAGCGCCGACAATCCTGCATTAGCATTTGCCACGCCTTCCCGAATTTCGGACCCATGAAGCTCCAGATAAGAAAGCGCGTCAAGGAGAGGGTCATTGACAGGATTCTCCAGATCAAAATCTTGGTTTGTTTGGTCTGCCAAGGAAACAAAACGTTGGTCAACAACAAGAAACAGCGGTTCTCATAAAAATAGAAGGGATCAATGGTATTACTGTGAGTGCGTCGACTTTGTGATTTCAGGCGCTTGAGGATCCCCTGTTCACGAGAAGCTTGTGCAGCTTTATGCTCGTTTAAGGCAGATTCAGCATCCTCAAATCTTTTCTGCAGTTCCTCGACACTGGCAGCTTTTGCTTTGGCTTCATCAGCCTCGGCTTTGGCTTCGCTAGCAACAAGTTCGGCTTTCTTGCGAGCCGCCTCACTTTGCTCAAGTTTTTGAGCAAGTGCGTCGGCACGTTTGTTGGCCTCTGCAAGTTTCTCTGTCGAGATAAAAATAAAAAGAAGAAAGATTAAAAATCGCGACAAACAACAGGAGCAAAAAGTCAAGAAAAAACGGCAAGTATACAAATTGTTACCTTCGGTTCTGCTAGCATACTCACGGTACCCAATGAATTGGGATCCGATGCGGAGAAGCTCTTTGATCATGGGCTGTCAAAGAAGAACATAGCAAGAGAAACATCGGCATGAAAAAAAGAGTGAAGGCGTGAAAAAGCAAAATAGAGGAAATATAGATATCGACAAACTTACATCGTCTAAGAGCAGAGTCGAAGAGCTGCCCAATTGAGGGGCAGGTTCAACAATCGTTTCAATCCTTGTCCTTTTTGGTGAAGGAGCAAGGGGGCTTGCTGGCGGAGTTGTGGTGACGACGTTTCGTTGAGGAGGCAAGGATTCTTCTCCTTCAACTAGCGTGTCTGAGGCAAGTACAGTATGTGACGTGCTTGTCCGAGGAGCCACGTCAACAGTTGGTACTTCTTCCTCGTCATCACTGTTGATTAAAATCGACAGTATAAAAAGCAAGACAAGATAAACATTTCGAGTACAGAAGTAAGGAGAAATAAAAATGACTTACGAGCTGACGAGGGATTCAATATAAGGATCATAAGCTGCCTTCGGATGAGAAGGAACAACTTTTTCGGCTTTAGAAGTGCCAGAACCCTCGGCGTCATTCCTTTTCCTTTTGTTCCTTGGGGAAACAGCAGGAGGAAGGGATTGCGTCGACTCGCTGGCGTCAGATTCAACTTCTTTTTCATGCGAAGCCGCAGATTTGTGAGAACCTGCGACTTCACTTTCAGGAAGAGAAGAACCTTGGTTGTCTTCGGCAACGATAGCCTGTTCTTCGACTTCTCCATCCTCAGGAAGAGGAGGAAGGGAAGCCATAGTAGGATGGTTCTGCAGGAAAATAGCGACAACAGAAAAATTAATGAGATGCAGGGAAAGTTCGGAACAAGACAAAAATTCGAGAAGACAAAATACCTCAGGGAGAGGATTGGCGGAGCTGTATGGTTCCACGCGGCAGGAGGAGGGAATAGGATCCTTCTTGGCCAAGCGGGAAATTCTTCGAATCAGCTTCTCCAAGTCCTTTGCAGAAAGATCACTGGAGAGTCTATTGGCGTCATTTTCACCAGAATACGTCCAAAGGGGATTTTTTCGAGCCTGAAGAGGCTGCACTCTAATCCTAAGGAAGTAGGCAGTGATTTGAACACCAGACAGTTCTTTGCCTCGAGTATTTTGAAGCTGATGAATACGAGACATAAGTGCTTCTGTCGCCTTTTTCTCTTCTTCGGAAGCTTCAGCATCCCAGGAGCGGCGGCGCTGAATTTTGGCACTTCCGTCGAAAGGGACTATGTTGTGTTCCACAGAGTTGGCACTTTCTTCGTGTATGTAGAGCCACCTTTTGCGCCACCCTTGGACAGAATCAGGAAATTTGACGTCGAAGTAATCGACGTCAGTTCGGACACAGATAACAACGCCGCCTATGTTATAAGTGGCGTTGTGGGAGCCATTGCGGCGGAGGCAGAAAATGCGTTTCCACAGAGCCCAGTTAGGAGGGATTCCAAGGAAGCATTCGCACAGCGTGATAAAAATGGAAATATGGAGGATGGAATTGGGGGTCAACTGGTGTAGCTGAATCCCATAAACAAAAAGAAGGCCGCGGAGGAAATCGTGAATTGGGGCAGAAAGGCCACGGATGAGGTGATCAACAAAACTAACCCGGTACTCCATTGGAGGGTTTGGGTAGCTTTCTTCGCTGGGAAAGCGGATGGCGTCCTCTTTCTTCATTAGGCCAAGCCTCTTCAGCGTGTTGACGTCTTGGTTGGAGATTTTAGATCTCTCCCACTCAAGGTCTTCAGCGGCCATCTTGGATTCTGGAGTGCTGTGGCGAGTGAGTCGCGTGCGCGGTGGCATCAACGGCACTGGAAACGCAACGTTCGTGCGTGCGGAAGATCAAAGAGAGTTGGGCGCAGGGGAAGTTTTTGCAAAGAGGAACAGATGTGCGGCGCAAGCGAAGGAGTGAACGGAGGTTGAAGAAGGGTTTATATAAGAATCGGGCGAAGCAATGCACCGTTGGATGAAGAAATCGTGTGGTGAAAAAAGATCTTGTAGATAAAAGGGTAAAAAGGTATTTTTACTGAGATGGAATAGAATAGGCGTTACCGTACGTGCGCCAGGAAAAGCGGAGGACGTGTGTCCCCCACTTGCACGACGTGTCAACGTGGTGGAAACAATGGACCCACAAGGCAGAAAAATCACGACTATTACCAGAGATGAAGTAAATTTGATTAAGGGAAGCATGCCGACAAGAAAAATGAAAGAAGATTGGCGACAGGAGAAGTTATTAAATACTTCGGGAGCCTTTGATCAAATACAAGTTTTTGCCCAAATGCTCGGGGGCTACTTCGACAAGAGTAAAATTTCGAGTATGGCAATATAGAAATTGTGGGAGCCTACAACCAAGCACAAGTCCTTGGCTGTAGCCTCGGGGGCTACTCCCATCGGGAGCGCTGTTCGCGCACCCGAGAGATGAAAAGAAGATCATATCGGGAAATAATGGCAATATAGCGACAAGGTGGGCTAAAATGTTGAGCCTACAACCAAGCACAAGTCCTTGGCTGTAGCCTCGGGGGCTACTCCCATCGGGAACGCTGTTCGCGTGCCCGATGAAATTAAAAAAGAAAAGATAGAAAAGCAAGAGAGTATATTTCGAGTTATAATTAACTCTACATATACTCCCATCGGGAGAGCAATATAAGTCATATCTGACTCGATGAAATGTGCCATTCCAACAGCCGGAAAAGCACTCGACAATATATTCTCAGAACGCCAAAGTTGCGATCAATTTCTGAATGCCGCAAATTTGCGAAGGTAAGACCCCAGATCCGTTCTGCTGGGCGTGGCATCGCCGAAGACTGCGCTCTGCTACTTTTATCCGTATCAACAGATACGAAGAAAAATCCTAACGGACGCGTTAGGTACTCGATAAATTTGACTGGGACTCGACAGAATGGTAAGACCTTAAGCGGCACCTGTCGAAGTTTACACCAGTATCCCGAGATCATGTCCAGGGACGTGATCTTGAAGTAGGTTTTTGCGGATTGCCACTAGAGCAGTTAACTAGTACCTGATCCGTCAGATGAACTAGCCCCAACTACCATTATCCCTGTACAAAATATAGAATTTTATGTGAAGAAATATAAAAAAGTTAAAGCTCTCAAATAAAAAATAAACAGTGGAGATTTTCCCTGACTCTGCGATTCAAGCAAAATCTCGGGGGCTACTGACATAGGCATCCCAAATGGGCCTGCCGAAGATAGTACCCGGGATTTACTGAAGGCCCAATACCCGAAGAATAAGAAGATTCGGGAGCCCAAGATATATTAAGGAAAGTTAGAGTTGTAATAGGAAGTGTTATTTGTAATCTGGCGGGATGAGTTAGAAACCGTCCCGGACTCTGTAGCTTGTACAAAACGAAACCCTCGGCTCCGCCTCCTATATAAAGGGGGAGTCGAGGGACGAAGAGATCATCGAATCATTGTTACAAACCCTAGTTCTCATAATCGTCGAGTACTTTTCGGCTGAAACCTTCGAGATCTACTTGCCCTCTACTTCCAACTAAACCCTAGCCTACAATCCATAGGCATTGACAAGTTGATACCTTGTCAGTAGGTCTTGGTGAGAGAAGGATCATACATTTTCTTGTAAATGTTTTCTATTCAATCTTAATGAAAAAGATACGTGCTCTGGAAAAGGAGCCATCTTCAACACACAGTTAAAATCATGGAAAAAAATAGCGCGCTTATTTTGGCGCGAATAGCACGCTATAGCATTTTTAGACAGCCCACGCTACATCATTTCGGCGCTATAGCGTGATATAGCGTGGTATTAGCGCGCTATATCACGCTAATAGCGTATTTTTCGGCCGACGCTATTTTATTATAGCGCGCTATTTTTTTTCCTTGGTTAAAATCGTTTAGGCATCTCCAGCGGCTCGGCGTAAATGAACATTTTGTGTTAGTTTTGGTCCACGTGGATAAAAACTGGGTCTGCCCCAACCCAGTGGCCCAACGCAAAGTGATCGACATGTCCGTCTCGACGCATTCCTGGACTAAATTTGGAGCATGTTTACGCCCAAGTGGACACTATCTGCGCGTCCATGTGGTTGTGTGACCATCCTCAATTAATGCATGGCTCATATGCTAGCCACACAAAAGATATCTTTTCCTCTCTCCTCCCTAATTGATGTACGGCTACACCAAATTGGCTTTGGCATGTTGTCATTGCCGTGCCGATGATGAGTACCACGAGTTCGAGCTTGTGGCAATGTGCATCAGCATGTAATTGACAAGCATGTCATTCACACTTTGGTTGCTTCAAGCAATGTGTTAATGTCATGATTGTCATCGGCATGCCAATGACAAGCATATCATTGGAGCTCACCATGGCAATGATTCAGTATAGTTGACTCTACTCATTTGCATGGCATCTGCAGAATTGGGGCTACCTGCAAGTCTTTCTGGAGGGGCCGATGGGAGAGGCGGATGAAAATTGTCGTCCGGGTGCAGCTTCAGGACCCTAATAAAGCCTTCATGGCTGTCTACCATGAGGTCTACGCGCCTAGGGTTCACGCTGGGCGTTCTCCTCAACTGGGGCATGGTCCTAGGGAAAAGCTTCATGCCTTCTTCATGCAGGTGGAGAGCCAGTGCCTCCTTGCCCAGTGACGCCCGTCATGGAGTATCCCCTCATCAAGAAGTACAAGCTGAAGAATAATGGGCCGACGGTGAAGTTGGTGTTGTACATGGGCGACTACCGCGAGTACAAGGTGCAACTCCAATGGAAATATGAGCGAGTTGGCTTCATCAAGGCCTAGAGTGAGTTCGCCAGGAAGGCTCGGATTGCCATCGGCGACACACTCGTCTTCACGCCCATGGACGATGGCTTCAAGATCCAGATGTACAGGAAGGCGACCTCCATGGAGATCATCTGGAGTTGTAAGTTAGAAGCATCGACAGGGAACTTGGGCGGATCCACGCTTGTTATTTTCTTGTTCATAACTCTGCCAAGTTCTGCTTGTAGTGTTGGCCTCTAGAGGTTGTTGAATGTATGCTTTTATGAATATCTGCTTGTAGTGTTGGCCTCTTTAGGCTGCTGAACATTTCTTTTGGGCCTGGGGAGTCTCCCCAGGTTTAAGTAGGCATCCTAGCACTGTGACGCTTGAAATTAGATGCTAAGTACTATGTTCAATGTGTATATTATGTGTAGTGTGCTTATGATCGTATGTGTCCTTTTGTGTGCAGTTGTGTGATGGTAAGGCTACCATATTTGAATGTGATGAGGAGAAGCAAAAGTTGTGTTCCAAAATGACAACCAAACGCATGTGCTTTGACTGAGCACATACGCCACCCTTTTTCTAGGCAACCAAATAAACTGACACTTAGATACCAACTGATGCAGCTCAGGCCACCAAACGAAGAGCCTTTTCTGGCCTGTGGCAGTATGAAACGCGTAGTGGCATTCTTCTTTCTAGCGCAGTTGTACCCAAATCAGATCAAGGTACCAAACGCGTCCCTAGTCACCCTCAGCCTTCGGCGTATTTGGCTAAAAAATCAGCAGGATTTTCCAAAAGAAGGTAGTCTCTCAATGATAGTGGTTAGGAATATTAGAGATGAAATGCAGTAGTAGCTGTAGACGGAGCTTAGGGTAGGTCTTGGTGAGAGCAGGATCACACCTCTTCTTGTAAATGTTTTCTATCCAATTTTAATGAAAAAGACACGTGTTTTGGAAAAGGAGCCCTCTTGAAGACAAAGCTGAAATGGTTTGGACATCTTCAGTGGCTCGATGCAAATTAAAAGAATGTTTTGTATCAGTTTTGGTTCGTATGGATAAGAAATAGGTCTGCCCAACCTAGCGGCCCAACGGGAATTGACTAATTTGTTCGTTTGGACGCATTTTTGGACTAAATTTGAGGCACGTTTGTGTCGAGGTGGACACTATCTGCGCGTCCGAGTGGCGTGCGTGACCATCCTCTCCTCCCTAATGAAATCCCTAATGAATGCATGGCTCATATGCTAGCTACTCTGGCTACATAAAAGACATATTTCCCTCTCTTCTCCATAATTGATGCGTGACTCATGTGCTGGCCATACTACTTAGGCTGGTGCCAACGCGGGGCGGTGGATCCACCGCCCGGCGGTAGCGCCCGCTACCGCCCGGCTGCCGCCCGCGCTGGCGCGGAGAGGGAGGCGAGAGCGGGGCGAGAAGGGGGCGAGAGCGAGGCGAGAGCGTTGGCAGGTCGGGGCGAGAGGGAGGGGGTAACGGCTAGCTGACGTGGCGCGATCTGATTCGTGGAGGAAATAACTTAATCTGAAAAAAGAAATGGTGATGTGAAGGAGAGAGAAGTGAGAGCTGGCACTATAGCCTGTGCACTGACACCGTGGGGTGAGAGTGGGGGTGAGAGTGGGGTGAGAGTCAGGGTAAAAGCTGACGTGACGAGGCTATAGACTGTGATGCATTGGCACCAGTCTTACCCTTTGCGGTTAAAAAAGATATTAATGCTGGGGCAGGATATGACTACTCACAAATTAAAAAACAAAAGTTACTTGTGTATGTGGCCTGACAAAAAAAAAGATCGAAACGGACCCAAATCATGCCGCTCGAGATGCGCTTAAAGTTTAGAGCCACTAAGAAAGAGTCATGCTTCTTTTTCATCTTGGGTAGATAGTTTTATTTGAGTTCGTTTCTTTCTTTCTCTTTTCTTAAATTCTTATGTACATAAAACGTTTTTTACTTTTTATAACAAAATCGATAAAAATAATGCACAGCAGTGCTGTTTTTGTATTTTTAAAAAAAGCAGTGTTTTCATGTGGAAAAAACGGAGAACCGTTTTCCCTTCTCCTTCCGGTAAAAATTCGCAGTTGGCACTTGGCACCACTGCCTTCGCCTAGTCCGCCTCCTCCGTTCCCTTCACCCACCGCCTCAGCCCTTTGGCGCTCAAACCGCTCTCTGGCTCTCTGCTCTGAGCTCTCAGACCCCCGTGCCCTTCTCGGACCTTCCAGGGGTTAGGGTTTGCTGTGGCGAGACGGCGAGTTGCTCGATCTGATCAATCTACTGTTCCGTTGAGGGCGGTGGCTCAGGCGGGAGCACATGGCCGACGCGCCAGCGAGCCCCGCGGCCGCCGGTGGGAGCCGCGTTAGCGGCAGCCCCACGTCCGGTGGCGTCAGGGAGCGGGAACGGTTCCTGCCGGTCGCCGACATCAGCCGCATCATGAGGAAGGCCATCCCGCCCAACGGGAAGATCGGCAAGGATGCCAAGGAGGCGGTGCAGGAGCTCGTCGCCGCGTTCATCGCCTTCATCACTAGCGAGTAATAATTAATAAATGAGCATCCTCTGTTTGGTTTCACCTTCAATTTTGGCCTTTCGTTAGTCGGATCTGTGCTGATTTCGTCGATTCTCCTTCTGCAGGGCGAGCGACAAATGCAAAACGGAGAAGCGGGAGGCCATGACGGGCGACGACCTGCTGTGGGCGATGGCGACTTTGGGGTTTGAGAACTACATCGAGCCCCTCAAGCTCTACCTCCACAAGTACAGAGAGGTGCGTGCCTACTCGATCGCGGTTGGGTGGGTAAACCATGAAAATTGGTTGCCTGCACGGATTGGATGGGGTTTTAGTTTTAGTTTCTCATCAGTTAGAGTGAGTGAGTTGGATTATCAAATGTCTAGGAATGTCCTAATGCCGGTTGGTGATCTGGGAGTCCATCACCGTTCGTCTGTTCTATCCATGGTTGCACCCATGGATTGCACCAAACGTGTGTCATTACTGTGTCCGCCCCAATCGAGGATTGGTATCAAGCAGGGGTCGAGCTGGGTCGGCACATGGGATGCGACCCCGAACAGTAAGTAATGACCCCCAAAATCGGAAAGAGCAAGATTGCAAGAAAAAGTGGCTTGACAGTGGGTTCATGGATTTCCAGATGTAGCTTCTATTGGCTTTGTTCAGTTTGGGGGCTGAGGATGACCACACTGCCTGTGGAGCATTGAGTTGTGTTGCACAGACTGCATTTCCTTGTCTATGCCCCAACAATTGTCAGATTCACTAAGACTTAAGTTTTCAATACCTAGAATCCTTTATTTTGTAAGTGAAGTCCAAAATAAAAATAATGAAATGCATTGGAGCAATCAGTTCTCGTTCTGGCGGAGCCAGGATTTTAAGGGAACTTTTAATGTGAAAATTTGGAAGATAAAGCGCAGCTCTATTCAACATAATCAATAGTTCAAAATAAATTGGAATTTGCGTGTATTTTTTTCGATAAAGGGAATTTGAGGGTCTAGTGATATGGCTACCAAAAGCATATCTTGTAAAATCTACTAAAATAGACTAGTGTTGCTTCAACGGTTGCCATGAAAGTTTTACAAAGTGCAGGACCTATCAATAAGGCCACAGCTTTACTCTTGTTGTACTAATTTGAATATTAGCAGAAGTTTGGCATTAATTTGATTTGAAGTACCTATAACACTCCGGCTGCCAGGAAAGGAAAATATAAGTGAGGAAATAGTTAAAGTATCTATAAGGCTACTGCTGCCACAAAGGTAAAAATAAGTGCAGGAAGGATCTATAAGGCTACGTCTGGTGGAAAAGTCCGGTTTGAACCTGGGTGCATGTGAACCCTAGTTGGAAATGCATTTTCCAAATGTTAAAAATTCTGAAATAAAAATATCCGGGTACGTACGCATGTTCCATGTGTGCGTAGAAAGTTTTCGCGGAGAAACCACTTTTTTATTTCAGAATCTAAAAAAGACAAAATACGTCACATATATACTGCTATATAGCGCTGCAAAATTTCACTTTTTTGCCGAGACAAAATAAAAGGTTTTTTCGTCACGAAACTCATGTCCAGGGCACATATTTGAGATCATCTGGGAAATCATTTTATGTTTCGATTTTTAAAACATGTTTTGACATCACAAACGGAACTTTTCAAAAAGTGGGTTCACATGCCCCCATGTTCCATATATGCTGCGTCTGGTCATATCCTTTCTGTCCTACCGTAATTTCCATGGCTTTATGGCTTTAGGTGCGGACTGGAGCAGGCCCCTATGGTGGCGCCACCCCTGCCTGAGGCCATGCATCCTAGACTCCTAGTTACCAGTTAAAGTATAAAAACCATAACTTCAAAAAAAAAAAATATAAAGACCAAATGTCTATGCCGCATTTTATAACACAGCTAAGATTTTATACATGGCTCGTTTTTGCTCATATTCTTGTGTACACATCTGAACACGGTTTCCCTTGTTTGATGGATATTTTTATTGCACGTGGAGTCATGTGGTATTTGCTTATGAATATTATTTTTTTAAAGCTAGTAGTTGTTGCTTGGTTATGAAATCCTCCTTGATTTTTTATTTGATCTTAGACATTGGTATTTAAACTTTATGGAATGTAAGATGAACCTAGGAAATTTTAGCTCATATATGCCCCGGTTGAGCCTGTCTTAGAGATTTTAGCTCATATATGCTCAGCTGAACTGACTGTGCTCAAACTGTTTAGACTTATAGCCCATCACAGAAGATTTATTAGTTAACAAATTAAACATCTTATTAACATATAATTAGAGTACGATAATATTTTTATCACCGACTTAAGTGAATAATCATCTTAATTAGATGCCACTATTTGACGAGGGAATGGAAATGGAACAGTGTGAGCAACTGGAGGTTGTGCCGCCACCGCACTGCTCTGCCGAGGGAATCACCGAGATGGGTCATGAAAAGGCGAAAGAGGGGCTTTTAAATGTTGATCCTAAACCCTCCAACATCACTATCCATCAGAGTTTCCCTGAACCGGTGACTGTGCTGCTGCCCTGCAAGGTAATGCTGCCAAGTATTATATTTATCATTGTTGCTAGTTAGCTATATCAGGTATCATTTATTTTCATTTCGACACCATCTGAGGTGTGGAGCCATCATCACACTGCAGTATTACCTGAAAAGGTTTCTTGCAGCCAATTAAATTATTTTTCATTGCTGGTAGTTACCAGTTAACTGATTTTTTGTGACTGTTACTTTGTGCATTTTTCCCTCTTGGTTGCATTTTTATTGTGTGCATCTTAGTGTGTAGAAATCTTTTACCCTTATTTTCCTAAGCAGTAGCTAGGTAGATTTTATCTGCTTCATTTTTTTACTACAATTGAGGTTTTAGTAGTCGGAGTATTGGTTGCAGTAAATGAATTTGTAAAGAAACTTTTATATCTGAGGTTACTTCAGTCTAAAACATTTTATTCTCATGCATAAGTTACCTTATAGTGTGGCGCGGAGAAGCTGCTCATTGCATAAGTTTCTTCTGTTTTGTATTCAAGCTGTGGCATCGTACAAATTTTTAAATCCCTGCTAAAGTTTGTCAGTCTTGTTCTCTCTCTGACGATGGTATCCTTTTTAGATGCTACCTTGCACAATGGAGGTAGAGCCAAAAGCCTTGCTTGAGTCTGATCTTAGGGATTGGTCTGAGCTCCCACTCGATGCGCTTTCTGCAATCTTCATGAAGCTTGGGACAATTGAAATCCTGATGGGTGCGGGACTTGTGTGCCACTCATGGTTGGTGACGGCCAAGTCCCCTGAGTTGTGGCGTTTCGTTGACATGACACGCCACGAGGTGGTTTTCTCAAAGGCGGAAAACATCATGCGCAAAATGGCAAAGGTGGCTATAGATCGCTCTGATGGACGGATGGAGTCATTCTGGGCTCAGAAGTTCGTCAGTAGCGAACTCCTTGATTACATTGCGAACAGGTATTGTTCGTTTGTGCTAAATTCCTTTCCTTGAATCTCAGCACTTGATCTTTTACTCTAAATTACCAGTCTGTAGCACTGACGCACTGTTTGCAGTATTTACCTCCACTTAATATTTAAGAAGTTGGTTTCAAAGATGAATTTAACATCAAATCAGGTTAATATGTTGTCTTCAAATGACTAAATTGATGAATCAATGCACATTGGAACGAGTTCTCTCAATTCCATTGGATTTTTGCGATTTCGACGAATATTGGTGATTTTTCGAACTTGTCACTGTAATGTGGTGGTTTATTCGAATTTACTCCCAATAAGCTGGCTTGAGATAGCGAGACTCTTGTTTGGTACTCCCTCCGTACCATAATTCTTGTCATGGTTTTAGTTCAATTACGGAGGGAGTACTATTTATGGTGTGTCACTATGTGTTATTTACCAAATAAACTTGGGGTCACCTAAAAAAATGGCACTCGGACTCTCTTTTGATATTTATGGTGGATTTCTGGCTTTTAGTAGAAAATATGTTTATGGTTTCAACGTGTTGATCAGTCGACTTGCGTACTTCTTGTGTGATCGGTTGTTGTGATATTATGTCTATTTTGATATCTGATATCCTTACTGTTTTGATATTTGTCTCTGCAGATGCAACTCATTGAAGAGCATTCGGGTCATCGCCTCCGGATACTTTTGGGATGATGCAGTAACTAGGCTTGCATCTAAATGTCCAATGCTAGAAGAGATAGAGTACTCGTATCAGAAGCAGTCGTGGTATTTTTTCAAGATGCTCGGCGCAGTACGCCCAGAGCTGAAACGTCTAAGGATCAATATGCCTTGGTTCGACTCGGATGCGATGGAGCGTGAGATGAGGATGGAGCAGCAGCATGACGAAGACGAGGAAGAGGAAGAAGAAGAGGAGCCATATGAGGCCTGGGAGGCGAGACACAATCAGGAGGCCTTCGCCATAGCAGAAAACTTGCACGAGCTGCAGCTCCTTCAGATGACCGGTTACAGCCTGACAAAAAAAGGGGTCTACGCCATCCTTGAAGGCTGCCCCCACCTTGAGTGTCTCGACCTTACTGATTGCGGCCATCTCGAAGTTGATGATGAGCTCCTAGCTCGCTGTGCCAAGATCAGGCATGTTTGGCTGCCACGACGCTGGCCTCGTGTTCACTGCCCAGATCTACGTACCATTGGGGAGAACGAAGGCGAAGTGATCGAACCTTCTGATCTCTATGAAATGGAGGCTCGTTCGCTGCGTGACGAAGGAGCAATGGAGGATGATAGCTACGGGGACAACTACTGGGACGACTATTCGCTCCCCTCATCCCCTGACTGCCCCACCGCCCCTGACTTGCGCAATGTGACCTGCGATGACACCAGATACTACACTTACATCCATGACTACTACTCTCTGTGATCTTCCCAATGCCCTGTTCGATAGTTATGACCTATGCAGCTGCTTGTGTAATAATTTGCGTGTATCCTGCAGATCGAAGGCCTTTTGATGTACAAACAAGCCTGTCTAACTTGAACTTTCTCCCTGTAGTGTGCTTTGTACTAGCTTACTGTGGTTTTGAATGGGTTTCGGCCTGCACGTGTCTATGCTTATGTCTAATGGAGATGCGCATGCTAGCAGGGGGTACACCCACACCTGCTGGGAAGGCCACTCGTCCACCGACTTTTGCAATGTAAGAGCAGGTCTAACAGGCCCCTTATAACCCGTCCACCCCGTAAAATTCCGGCGACATACGGGGCAGGCGCGGTTTGGGCCGTCTAGCAGGCCCCGTATTCGGGCCGCCCCGTTTCGGCGGAATACGGGCCCCAGGAAATCGGCCCCTCCGCCCACTATTTATGCTGGGCGCAGGTGCGAGTGAGGGGTTAACCCCTCACTCGCAACCCTAGCTCCGCCGTGCGCCGCCGCCGCCTCCACACCGCTCCGGCGAGCAATTCCTCCCTCCGCCGCGCCGCATTCGACCCCAGCCCCGGCATGGACGCCCGCCGCCGCAGTAGCGCCTCGCCGGCGAGCGGATCGAAGCGATCCCGCTCGCCGGACAACGTGGTGGACGCGTGGCGCTTGAAATGCAAGCGCTCCGCCGGGGGGAGCCGCCGTGCGGCCTGCAAGTACGCAGGCGCGTATTACATGCCGGACTCGCTCCGGGAGTTCGCCGCCGGTGGGCGGTGGTACCGACAAGATCCGCCGCTCAAGCCGATGAGCGGCGCCGACTTCGACGCGTGGCGCGCTGAGTGGGAGCGCGAGCGCGCGGCGAAGGCGGCATGGGCGGCCATGATCGGCAGCACCAGCGGCGGAGGAGGCGGAGGCGAGGAGGAAGCGGAGGCCGGCGAGGAGGAAGCGGAGGAGGCAGAGGAGGACGCGGCATACTTGCGCGCGTTGGCCGAATCCGAGGTGGAGGCCGCCGAGAAGGCGCGGGCGGAGGCAGACAAACAGGCGGCGGCCATCGCCGCCGTGGCTGAATTCCAGGCGAAGGAGGCTGCCGCCAGGACGGAGGAGGAGGCTGCCGCCAGGGCGGAGGAGGAGGCTGCCGCCAGGTATGGCTTCGTGCCATACATCATCCTCGAGTAGCTAGGATTGCAGTAGATCGCTATGTATATGTATGATCCAGTGTATGATCAATGAAGATGAACTATGGTTTCATTTTCCCGGGGTTTTAATTTTTAAAAATACAGGGCGAAATACGGGGTCTGCTAGACGGTATGGTTCAGCAAGACGCACTTTTGGGATACGGGGCGAAAAACTCGCGTTATACGGGGCATAGAAATAAGGGGCCTGTTAGACATGCTCTAACATGCGATGAGACAGTATACTACACTGACATGGATGAATACTTGTTTGTGTGATCTCCTCAACTCCCTGTTCTGAGTTCCATTTATGCAGCTGTGCCATCTTCGGTAGTCCAGGCCATTGTCTTCGTTTTTTTTTGAACATTCTGTGTTGGTGTTTTTGTATGTTGGATGAACTAGCTTACGTCTGCCAGTATTGTGCCTTTCTTTTACCGTGTAGCACCGGGTTTTTCCTGCATGTGTCATCTGCAAAAGCTGATGTGCTCATGTGCATGGGAATGGAATGGTTTACGCACTACTAGGCAATATTCTCATGTGCATCTGTTAACTCGTCTGAGAGTTTTCGGACTCTAATAATGTTCAAGTATTGAACATTCTGTGGGTGTAGCATATTCTACCTTGTTCTGTGACTTTTTGATGAAATTTTGGATGTTCTCGTGCCATAACCCATAAACGTTAAGAAAAAAAAATTTGCTGTCGTGGTTTTTAGTACAAACTTCAGAATGACTCAACTCAACTCAATTAGAGAACTACAAGCATCATATGTTCTGGAGCACCTGGCAAAACACAGATAATATGGAAAACGAAGAGAGATAAATCTCCTATCCAGATCTGTTGGACTCCATCAGCAACAGAAATTGCCACAAACGGAAACATGCATCCAAGCGACAAACAGGCACGTTTGTGTTATATCTTGCATATTCTCGCTTCACTTTGTTCTACTGATGAGCTTTTGAGCAAGGTCTTTGAGTGCTTGCCTCGAGATCAGCGCAACTCTGTCCTCAACCTCAGGAAGAGAATCAACTGCGTCTGCTGCCAGTTTTGCATGTTCAGTAGCAAGCAACTTAGTCCTCTCGATTCCCCGACTTTTTGAAAGGTATTCGAGGGCCTGAAATTTTGGAAGTGGTCACTCCTGGCATTGATCATTTTATAGCCCAAATATCTGCATCATATTACTAGAAAGGAAAAAAAGGAGTTTCGATACTAACAGTAGCGACGTCTGAAGGGTCATCAAATCCACGCTCTGTTGGAGTTAACCTTGTTGTATAGGCTTAGTCTCATGTTTATTTCAGATTGCATGATGTTGTTTTAGTAGCTGGCTATGTTCTAACTAGTTGCATACACGTGATCGTGGCATAGAGGCAGATTGGCAAGAGAGAGCAGCACATAGCGATAGAGATTGTGTTGCGCAGCGGCCAGATTGCAAGCCATAAGCAGAGTAGTTGCATGCACGCGTTGTTAGAATCAGTCAAGTATTAGTTAGTGGAGTCTACATGTTTGGATCAGGATGTCCAAGCTAGTGTGGCCGCTAAGTTAGCTTCAGCCGTGTTAGTGCTGAACGTGCGCATGTAGTTAGTGGTGAGTAGAAATCGGATCAGGCCGGTGTTGGCTTGGACGAGTCTGCATGTTTCCCTTATAAGCAGTTGTATTCAGCTAAGTTCAGTCAAGAGAACAAGAGAAAAGAGTCACGAAGGTGCGGTGCCAGAAAAAGTCTCTGTGTGTTCTTCTCCAATGTGTATATGTGTGTGTTGATCCTTGGGCAAATTCTGTCATTTGGTATCAGAGCCATTTCCGCTCGTGGTTCCTGTGCTGATGGAGGGAGACGCTGCCGATGCGAAGGCCAAGGAGGCGGAGCTCGCGATGAAGGCGGCGGAGGAACCGCACACTCCGCCAAGGGCGCAGCTCACCGATGGCGGCGGCAGCGAGCTCCGCGTGGTGGAGCGCGTGGTTCGGCACAGCTCCGTGGTGGCGCCGCCTCTCGTGCTGACCCGCACGAACTACTCCGATTGGGCGCTTGTGATGCAGGTGCAGCTGCAGTCCAACGGATGGTGGACGGCGATCGAGCCGGGCGTCTGCGACTACTACACCGACCGCGAGGCCCTAGGCGTCATCCTCCGAGGTGTGCCACCGGAGATGCTGCGCACGCTGGCGGTGAAGAGCACCGCGAAGGAGGCTTGGGACACCCTCAAAACCATGAGGTTGGGGTGCGAGCGCGTCCGTGAAGCAAGGGCGCAGACTCGCCGCACTGAGTTCGAGAACATCCGCTTCAAGGACGGCGAGAAGGTGGAGCAGTTCGCCATGCGCCTCACCGGCATCATGCATGACCTGGAGGTCCTCGGAGATGGCGTCACCGAGCTCAAGGCCGTGCAGAAATTCCTGCGCGTCGTGCCGAAGCGGTTCAAGCAGCTCGCCTACTCCATTCAGCAGCTGCTCGACCTCAAGACCATGACGGTTGAGGAGCTGGCTGGCCGGTTCTTGGCTGTCGAGGAGGAGCTCGACATGGAAGAAGAGGAGGGTGGCCAGCACGGTGGGACTCGCCTTCTCCTCACGGAGGAGGAGTGGCGTGCTCGCGACCGCAACGGTGGTGGCAAGAAGAGGGGCAACTTCGACATCCGCAAGGTGCGCTGCTACAACTGCCAAGACTATGGGCATTACGCGAGGGACTGCACCAAGCCAAGGAAAGAGGCGGCTCATCTTGCCGTCGCGGACGTCGACGAGCATCCGGCGCTCCTCTGAAGGTCCTCATGGAGTTTCAAAATAAAAGACAACAAGGTTAAGGGAGTGATTGTTGGAGTTAACCTTGTTGTATAGGCTTAGTCTCATGTTTATTTCAGATTGCATGATGTTGTTTTAGTAGCTGGCTATGTTCTAACTAGTTGCATACACGTGATCGTGGCATAGAGGCAGATTGGCAAGAGAGAGCAGCACATAGCGATAGAGATTGTGTTGCGCAGCGGCCAGATTGCAAGCCATAAGCAGAGTAGTTGCATGCACGCGTTGTTAGAATCAGTCAAGTATTAGTTAGTGGAGTCTACATGTTTGGATCAGGATGTCCAAGCTAGTGTGGCCGCTAAGTTAGCTTCAGCCGTGTTAGTGCTGAACGTGCGCATGTAGTTAGTGGTGAGTAGAAATCGGATCAGGCCGGTGTTGGCTTGGACGAGTCTGCATGTTTCCCTTATAAGCAGTTGTATTCAGCTAAGTTCAGTCAAGAGAACAAGAGAAAAGAGTCACGAAGGTGCGGTGCCAGAAAAAGTCTCTGTGTGTTCTTCTCCAATGTGTATATGTGTGTGTTGATCCTTGGGCAAATTCTGTCACGCTCTACAATCTCATGCAGTTCGGGGAACTCTTCCATTGCGAACAGTAAAGGAGCTGTCACGATTCCCTGTGCATATAAAGGCATATATCATTCGGAAAAGCAACATCCGCAGAAAAGTGATATTTGAAACTTGAAACTCAACACGATGGCAGTTTTTCTTGTCCTAACTAAACCATAATGTTTTGCGATACACTAAAAAAACAACTCGAGATCTGTGCTTTCCATGAGCCCATTCTAGTCATTGCATGATGCGCTGCAATAATTGGTTGGTAATAGAAAGGTAAACATTTTTTCAGAGTGGAAGTGGCTAAGAGTGATGCTATTACTTGATGGATATCAGACAATGAGCCTTTGCCCAGTGATGCGGATGTGCCCGTGAAATCAAGGATGTCATCAATCAGCTGATATGCTATACCCTGGCAGGGGATTGTAGAACATAGATTGTCTTAGTAGCTCATGGTTAGCAAGCAAAGGAAAAGATTCTGGGCACAGAAAATTCTACAGACCAAGTGCCTGCCATACTGATATGCAAGACCCACAACCTCTGCTGTTTGGCCAGCAAGAACCGCAACGGCTTTGCAGCTATTTGAAATCAACGCAGCTGTCTTGTAGTATGTCTTCTGCAAATAGTAATCCATTCTGTACGTGCATCGTGAACAAGTGTCAAATTAAGTAAAAGACCATAAGTGAGGATTGGATAAACCCATCTTACACTCTTTTCGTTCTTTTGCTTGGTTTCCTTCGATCAGGAACAAGGCTACCATAAGCTTTTGAGTTGACACTTCAGCACCAGAGATTTTTTAAAAATATTTTTTTCTCGACATTTTGTGTTAAGGAGAACCAAGATGGTGCAAGGTAGAGCCGGCAACAAACCAAACCAGAAAAGAAGCTACAAACAGCTAGAAAATGAAGGAAACTGGCAACAAAAGAAACAAAACTGACATTTTTCATATGTATCATTCTTGTTCTTGCTCTCTGTGTGCTTCATGACAGGTAAATCAGTATTTGGGGATATTTTAATGCTAGAAATCAGAAGAATGAAATGCATATTGCTACCTGCAGCGTTGTGCTGGAGTTATGGTCATCTGCATGAGCTCACCAGTCACAAGGTTATTTAGAGCTGTTGCTAGTAACGACACAACCTGCAGCGAAAATTTTAAAAAAAAGGAAGAAACAACATGAGTATCATGATGCTATAAACCCTTGCAATATCCATTGCGAAAAGCAACTGATAAATCTGTTGAAAAAGCTGGAGAAAGGTGCAGGGTGTCATGAGAGATCTAGTGCTAAAATGAAACTTGATTTTTTCTTTTTTTCCTCTGTTACTTTACTTGATTATATTAGCATTCACTGTTCACTTTACACTATCTAGCATCATCCCAGAATTAAAGAAGGAATTATTGGGCTATCAAACAATGGATAAACATCACACCTCAGTATTGTCAAGAGACCCAGCAGCAGAAAATGCTCTGAAAAGTAGAAAATCACCAGCCAACACCGCAAGCTGCAAGATAGCGTCAGTTTTACTAATTGCTTGGAAAGCACTGCAAATATGAGCGTTGGATATATTTTGAGGGCTGGTCCAGTATTGGTTAAGTTGTTACTTTCTAAAGGACACAGTTTGTATTTATGAGATCAACATGTGCTGAACAAAGAGACATACCATTTTTGACTGTTTAGTTCCAGAAATCAGAACTTCAACATAGAAGATGGGCATGCTTGCTTTTATGACTACTAAAAATGGCTAAAATGAAGTTGTTCAACTGAAGCTACTGAACAGCAGCCTTATCAAATTGAATTCACACCTGCTTAATCATTCATATTTAATAAGGCAAAACAACAACAAAACATGCCATATCATTCCCTCTGAAAGGTATCACATATACAGTAAATGTTCATTACCTTGTTTCCCACTGCAGAGTTCAGGGAGTCCATACCTCGTCTAGTATCAGCAACATCCAGAACATCATCATGGATAAGGCTTGCTGCCTAAGATGCGAAAGCAGAAGATAAGTTACTGAAATAAATAATCCTGTTATCTTGGAGAGTTCAAGAAAGTAAGATGGATTATCATGTGTACATGGATCATTTCTGTTATCTCAGCAACCCGCATGTGCCTTGCACGAAGCTCGTTCTTTGAACCAATAATAGATTCAGGAGTGTCTATTCTTAGAGCTGAGGCCATCAATAGTAGAACCTGATACATTTGATTATCAATAACTCAGCACGAGAAAATCATGTATATACTCGTGTGTGTTAGAAAACAACAATACATGTCTTCAGTGAACAGAATATTCAATACCACCCTGAAGTCAGGGGCTTACAGTAGGACATGTTCTTTTCCCTTCAGCTCCAGCTCTGAAGAAGTATCCAGCTGCTGATGTCAATTCAGGTACCTGCAGTCATACATATGCTCGTGATACGAAATTAACAAAGCACATAAGACATACGGTGTAATTCAGGATAAGAGTATGCACCTCAGATACCACCATTGAACGCAATCTATACGTGATTTCAGAGACTTCGTCCTTAATCAGAGCAAAGGGATCTAGCATCTCCTACTATATAGAAAAAGAAAAGGTTTCTGTTACGAGAATGGAACGTTGAGTTATGTGCATAATAATACTCGATATGTTCAAAATCTTTCATAATTTTGCTTCAGAAGAACTAAAAAATGGGCATAGCAATATAGCATCATGCCAAGAGTTTATCTCTACCTTAGCAGTTGAGCCTGCTCCTCCAGAAGTCTGATGTCTAGTGATGTCACAATAACACGAACTTGAGAGAAATCTTTCTCCGTTACAGACATTCTGTGAAGCAAGAAGGTGATGTCAGTGCATTATATAGTACATGTATTTAATTAATTCATAACACCTAGAAGCATTCGATTAGAGTATATTTGGGTTCAAGCATGTAACCAAAGGACATTGCAAAAATAGCCAATCACATGTTAACTGCAGCGTGATCTATGACACAGAATGACAGAAATAATATATTCCAGAGGCATAAGGCTCTACTTGGCATAGCATAGGCTTACAGTAATGTCATTTTGTTCTAGATTTTCCTTGATCAGATTGCACACAATTACACAAATATATGTTTGCAACCAACACATATATGGAACTGAATTCGAGCGGATAATCCTGGGTAACATATTTTAAGCAGCTGGGCCTTTTCGCTCAAAGAAAATAGTTGGCCTTTCGGAACTTATTTTTCACATTAAAACGCATACAGCTGGGAAGCAACCGCATACCAGCGTAACTTCCAAGAAAAATCATGGGCTGCATTTTCTTAAATCCGACAGGAAAAGATAGATGTGTATTGTCTCTGAAAGAAAAATGGAGGATTTTATTTGGTTTAATACCAAAAGATTCAAGATTTGCATGCTAAAGACCGTGTTCAATCTGCAGATCCAGATCAAAGAAAGCACTTAATTTGATTTTCCTTATCTAACGGCCCACAGTGGGCAAAGCTTCAGCATGATAACCAAGAGGTTGACCAAATCATGAGCTACAAAGGTATCATCTCACCACTGGCTTTGGGGAAACGGCATAAGTGGTGGAGGTTGAGCGAAGGAGACCGGCGAGAATAAGGCGTCTAAACAGCCTCATGGCCGGTGGCCCGCGCACCGCCGCCGTCGAGATGTATCGCTCGGAGCTGGAGCGGATCGGTTGAGGAGCGAGTGAAATGGCTTTAGTTTTCGCTTTCTTTTTTCTCGCGTTCAGGGTAATGTTGCTGGCTTACATTTTTTATAAAGGAAAAACAACGGGTGAATGGGAGGGCGTTTTTTTAGGCCATCTCCTGCACTAAAAGCATGTACATTGGTTTAGATAGATACTGACTGTAATACTACTCCATGTCATCTATAGACAATGATACACACAGTGTATACAATAGTCTGTCTGTAAGTTATCTATTTTTAGTCATAGCTATATGTGAGTATAAATTATAGACACCCTTCATACAACAGCAAAAATGGTGACTGTAAGCTGTCTGTAAGAAGCCTACATACTGTCTGTAACTTTACAGACAGCCTCGTTCTCTCTCCTCATTCTCTTTTCTCCACATCACCAAAATCACCTATAATTACCTCTTACAGACAGCTGAGTCATCACCATTGTACATGCCCTAATGAGCTGCTCTCGGGTAGTTAAGCTTGTGATCGTCAAGACTCGTACTGTTAAGCTCGTTAAGAATAACGAGTTGAAATAATCTTTTGGATAAACTTGTTATGTGCTTGTGAGTCCTCGTGAGCAGCTCATTAAGAATCCTTTAAAAATAAACATGCCTATGTAGCTAAGTATATACTACCTCTATTCCAAAGCTTAAAGCCTATATTTTTTCAGAAAGTTAAACTATGTTAAGTATGACAAAGTTTTTATCAAAAATTATTAACATGAAAAGTACAAAATCAATAACATTAGATAGATTCCTACCTAATAATGTATCGGAAATAACTTTGTACACACACAATCGTTACCGTTCACAGTGGGGAGTTGCTTTGACATCCGGAGAAAATGAATGGAAGAGGGTTTCAGTTGTGCACCACACTTTGGACTACATCAGTAGCAGCACCCCGTGAGACACGGCATAAAGGAGTCAGAGTGCCCGAGATTCCTGGCCATCGTGCAAGCACACGCCATCCCTCTCTCTTGCATCGCCTCCATTTCACTGCTTTCTCTTTTCCTTTCTCCATTTCCTTCCGCGCCTCCTTTTCTGTATCCCGGCGATGTCAGGCGATTTGCTCACGCGCAGCAGCGGAAACACCAGCATGCACGCACCCGCGAATGGTGGAAACTCACAGCTCTCTCCACGCACGACAACGAGAGCGGGAGATTTCAAAGTTTCAAAAAGAGCAGAGCGCATCAGATCGGTTTCCGCTCGTTATAGTCACTTTGATCAGCTTCTCAGAGTTTTGCAATGCAGTCTCATCGATAATCAACACCGTTTGAATAACAACTAATGACAAATTGCATACTGATTGGTACAAGGCCTAGTTTTCTTGATACGAGTCGTCGGCCAAGAAAGGTTACAGCACGAACATCTCAGACTGGGCCTCTTTGTTTGGGCTGGTTGTGGCTGGCTGTAGCTGGCTGTGGTGCTGCGCAGGGAAAGCTGCTGTGTAGGAAAAACTGCTTTTCTGTGTATTACTCTTTGGCAACTTAGCTGGCTGTTTGACTGTAAACCGGGAAATTATCTAAAATACCTTAGATTCAGGAGGCCGTGTATTTAGTTCATTTACGTGTAATAAATAAATATTGTAATTCACATTCAGCTAGCTTGCATGTTCTTGCATCTCACGGTGGCAGTAAATCCTGATAATACAATTGTGCGTACACTTTATTACCATAGAGTTCCAAAGAACAAGAGAGGGTCGAGTTGTATGATTCGTGGTTGCATCCCTTTCTAAATAGCTATCTGATCAAAAAGTTACACAGACAACGCATGAGTCAGGATTGCAGGACCGAGAAAACCAAAGCATGGAACAAACAGATCGATTCATACCCAGCACGTCTACGCGGCGGTCGTATGTCCCGAACTCCTGATGCCGCTCAAGCTGACCATGCACGTGCAGCGAAGCTGGGAAGAAAAGTAGTCAAATCGGTAGCAGCTCACCCCGCGGGGCTCCGCTCGGGGACGAGCTCGGACGGCAGTTGGATACGAGCTCGGAGAGGCGCCGCTCAATCTTCAGGACACGGACAGAAAAGAAGGACAGCGAGAGGTTCGTCGTCAGGGAGTGGGTCGTCGGAGGAGACGAGATCAACGGCGGGGACGGGGTCGCCGGGAACGGGAGCTCAGCTGCGACCTCAAACGGCGGCATACAGGTGAGGTCAACGGCAGTCGCCGGTGGGGATGGCCGGAGCGGCAGCGGTGGGGTGTGGCGGCGCGCGCGAGAGCAGACCTGTATCGCTCGCTGACTCTGTAGCTAGACCATAGATGGAAGGGGAAAAAACTTTTCGGACTACACATATTTGGGCTGGCACTGGTTCAGCTCGGTGGCAGGTTGATTGTAATTTTGAGAAACGAAATGGGCAATCAAAAGCACCGGTTCGGGGCTGAGGAAAAAAGCCCGGGAAGCACCTTCCACCTGTGCTTTTTCTTGTACGTGGGAAGGGCACCTGCTTTGGCAAAAGACCACAGCGCAGCCAATCCCTTTGTTTCCTATGTCCTGCTTATTTCTATGGAAAGCACCTAGAAGCCCAAACAAAGAGGCCCAAACCCCAGCTAGCTGAAACCGATTACTAATTGCCCTCCGGCGACCAAAAGAGAACACATCTCCCCAACTGTCAGAATAAAACGCTAACTGAACCAAACGACTAACTACGGTCCGGTGACCAAAACCACAATCAGACGAGCCGAGCCTGGACCCGTCGCTGCATAATGTTCCGGACGCCGTCAAGCTGCTGAAATCACGACACGGGCCGAGCACCTCATCGTCGCCATCTTCATGCTCGTCTGTGGCCTGGTACCCAGCGTCTGAAGACGAGTCACCGTCTTCAAGCGCAACCATCCCGGCTGCAAAGTCGACAACGCCAGCGAACATGTTCTCCGCCACTTGCTCCTCACCGACGGCGTGGCCAGCAGCATCCTGCATGGTTTAGTGTTCTCGAATCAATATCACGTAGCAACTATTCTCAGTTTTGGAATCCATGTAAATATAAAACTCACCTCATTGGGTGCAAACAGCAGGTCCTCTGCGTTCTCCGCTCCGACGACAGCAGCTGCATGCCCAGGGTTGCCGTGGCCATCGTATCCGACGCTGTCCTCGTCGTCCGCGTTGTAGCCTGAAGTCCCCTTGGTGGATCTAAGACAGATTAACAACACTAGGCATCAGCCAAGACCGGGGACAATGGCACAGGTGGATTCTGGCTAGCAAGTGGAGTAACAAAAGGGACCATCTTGGTTTTGCAAATTAATGGCCAAACGATCTGGACAGTGGCATGCGACACATCTAAAAAAAATCGTTTTTTCAGGCCTCTAAACTCAACACATGATTATCTGGACAAGTGGACAATGACCTAAGAGAGTCCGTTGTAAGGACATGCCTGACCTGCAGAATGTCGAGTTCAAATAACAAGTAGATATTGGCCATTCCAAAGAATGGTAAAACAGAATAGGAAGTTTTAGGAGAAATACTGCAGGTATTACAGTTGGATTATTCAGAGAGCTACAACTTATCACAGCCAATTTTTACGGGGTGAAAGGGATTGCACTTGAAATTGCTAATCTCTTTTAAGGAATCGAACAGCATCAAAATGCTTTCAAACAGGATGGTTGGCAGGTTGAGCTAAGGTATGGTACATTCGGATCGAAGTAGTTTCCCTGCACATCCAAAGTAACCGGCTCTAACAATTGGTATCCAAACTAGCCCCTCCCCTTAAGCTTTTTCAGACTTAAAAATTGACAACTGCGCTTAGGCATCGCAAGCCAGCGTGTTATTGGTAAGTCTAGAACAAATTTCACACGAACCATTAGAAATGATTATCTAATGAGCAAGCATATCGAGTTTATGAGGCCAAACGTTCTTAGAGGTGGGGGCAAAACAAGCTCTTTAGTTAGCAAGCATATACGAAAAGCTAACAAGTGAGGGCAACAAAATAGCCGCAATAGTAATTTCAAAATGCCTCGTTACCTTTTCTTGTATCCGACACCAGCGTCGTCGACGTCGAGGCTCCCTTCTTGGGGGACGTCGCTGCCACTGTCCAAATTGTGTGCGCCGCCGGCGACGCTCCCCAACTCTTCGGCGCATCGGCCGTCGATGTCGCTGCCCCTTTCTTGTTCGCCGCCGTCTTCGACGCTGCTACCAATTCCTTGGTCGCCTCGTTCGTCCACGCCGCTGCTGCCTTCTTGTGGCCCGGCGAAGAAGGAGGCATTTTCTTTCTCATCCTCAACCCCACGCTTGGCCACAAACCGGTCAAAGGATACCGGCTCGCCGGCGGGAGGTATAAGAGAGGCTACGTACTCGGGCAGGGGTAGAAATCATCTGTGGATACTGCCCCCTCCAAGGAATTGGAGGGTACTCTCCCTGGACTTGACCCGCCAGACATTGCCTGCAAGAGGAGGCAAGGTTGGCAGCCCCGACGACGACGACGGGTGGCAGACAGGCCAGGAGACAGATCAGTCGCGCCCGCCGGCCGTAGATCAGCCGTTCCCGGCCAGATGAAGGGGCGCGCGAAGCGGAGAGGATCGTCGACGGAGCAGGCATGGCGGCGGCGATAGAGGATCTGGAGTGGGGGGATTTTTGGAGTGAGAGATTTTTGAGGGGGAGGTGGTCGGACGAAGATTCAGTGACCGGAGTACATCAAGTTACGCCGTGCCTGGACCTTATAATCTGCCCCACATTCTCGATCCAACGGTTACAATCAAGTGATTCTAAACCTTTGCTGAATTTGTCTTTTTTGCTGCGCCTAAAATACAAAGTATTTTTCATTAAAACTTTTTCGTACTTACAACATGATTCATTGGCAACATGTAAAATTTTAGTTTTGAATTTTTTAATGATTTTGAAAAACGAAAATTTAAAATCATCAAAAAATTCAAAACTAAAAATGTACATGTTGCCAACGAATCATGTTGTAAGTACGAAAAAGTTTCAATGAAAAATATTTTATATTTTAGGCGCAGCAAAAAAGGGAAATTCGACAAAGTTTTAGAATCGATTGATTATAACCGTTGGATCGAGAATGTGGGGCAGATGGAAGATCCAGGCACGGCGTGACTTGATGTACTCCAGTCACTGAATCTTCGTCCGAGGTGGTCAATGGCTACAGAATCAACAGTTTTGAGGGGAGATGGACAATGACGACCGAATCTCCGTGTCTACCGCAGTAAAAGGAGGAGGAAAGCAGCGATCCACGTGACGAGTGCACGCACATGAATTCCTCTTCCCCTACTCTTCTGCGGATCTCAAAGCAACCTCACTCTAGACGGTATAGATTGCTTCCTTACTCATACCTGCGTGTACAAAATCCATACTCAATAATGTATATCTAAGGGAGGGATTATTCCTCCATGGTCAACGTTTTTAATATCATTAGATAGATAATGAAATATATTTTCATATGGTATCTACAAAATATTATTTTTTTTCATAGATTCTTCTAAAAGCAAGTGATGATCTATAGTAGTTGATTCAAATCAGTAAAACAAACAGTAAACAATTGCAGCAGATTTCCAATTTTCAACAGAAATAGTGATGTGTAACTTTCAATGGCTAAAGGCGTTGGCTTGAGTTAATAGCGGGATGTTGCATGAATGATATTGATCATATAATGTAATTCTAATAACATAGTATTCATCTCTAATTCAGTTGATCCTAATATAATTATGCATACTAACAAGAGAATTTGCATATCATCTTTGTCATGCTTATCCATTTCACCAGGTCCAACCTGAAACTACAAGCAATTAATGTCTATCCTTTCGAATAGCCCGGAACAAGAATTAACACTTCATGACCACACAATATCCTCAAACTATTACATATATGTTCCCATTGTTTTTCCCTAACTGTCATGTTAGGGTTCGCATGTTCAACATAATAATAAGCAATACACCTTGCAGATAAATATCAAACTCATATATATGATGGGGCAATAGAAGTTCAGTGCAGAAATCATGTCACTCGGGTCATAGCAACAAGCATTAAACATAGCAAAGGTGTACCAACACTCATACAAAAATATCCTCAAGACAAATGCCTCAAATCTTGATACATATGGATGATCACATGATAAATCTCATCCAAACCCATCACAACCTCGAAAAAAAAAACCACATCCACCTCACATGCGTACAGATAACTACTCACACATGATCATGGAGAGTGAGCACATTGTTCTTGGTGATGACGTTGGTGGCGGTGATGGTAAGAAGCCCTCGAAATCCCCCTCTCCGGCGTGGAGAGCAGGATCAATCTGACCCCCGAAATGAAGATTGTGGATGTGGCGGCGCTCTGTTTCGCGAAAAGCTCTGTGCTTCTGGCCAGGTAGGTTTGTAGGGTATAAGGGGTAGACGAAAGGAGACGGCGAGGCGATGCTCGAGGGCCAAGATAGCCCTGGTGGCGCTCCCTATGGAGGTGGGCCCGCCACTGGCCCTATCTCCCATCATGTTGGGCCTCTCTAGTCCTTCTTTGGCCTGGCGGAAGCGTGACCTCTTGAAATTTTGTTTTTATAATTCCACGCGGGTAATTAAATTTTCTCCAATATCACAATATCCAAAGCTACCACAATTGTAGCACAGAATTATGAACTTAATTATAAATCAGGAAATATAAATAATAAAACTTTATTATTTCCTCTTGGGTTAATTGTTGGAGATATGCCCAAGAGGCAATAATAAAATGGTTATTATAATATATCTTTGTGTTTATGATAAATGTTTGCATACCATGCTATAATTGTATTAACCGAAACATTGATACATGTGTGTTATGTAAACAACAAGGAGTCCCTAGTAAGCCTCTTGTATAACTAGCTTGTTGATTAATAGATGATCATGGTTTCGTGATCATGAACATTGGATGTTATTAATAACAAGGTTATGTCATTAAGTGAATGATATAATGGACACACACCCAAACAAGCGTAGCATAAGATCACGTCATTAAGTTCAATTTGCTATAAGCTTTTGATACATAGTTACCTAGTCCTTCGACCATGAGATCATGTAAATCACTTATACCGGAAGGGTACTTTGATTACATCAAACGCCACTGCGTAAATGGGTGGTTATAAAGGTGGGATTAAGTATTCGGAAAGTATGAGTTGAGGCATATGGATCAAAAGTGGGATATTGTCCATCCCGATGACGGATAGATATACTCTGGGCCCTTGATGTCTACGGGTGCTTCTATTCTTGTAGACAGTGTTGGGCCTCCAAGAGCAGAGGTTTGTAGAACAGCAGCAAGTTTCCCTTAAGTGGATCACCCAAGGTTTATCGAACTCAGGGAGGAAGAGGTCAAAGATATCCCTCTCAAGCAACCCTGCAATCACGATGCAAGAAGTCTCTTGTGTCCCCAACACACCTAATACACTTGTCAGATGTATAGGTGCACTAGTTCGGCGAAGAGATAGTGAAATACAAATGGTATGAATGAATATGAGCAGTAGTAACGGCGCCAGAAAAGTGTTTGCTGGCGTGCAGTTGATGGTAGTAATATTGCAGGAAGTAAAGATGCAGTAAAACAGTAAACAAGCGATGATTGCAGTATTTGGAAACAAGGCCTAGGGATCATACTTTCACTAGTGGACACTCTCAACATTGATCACATAAATAAATAAGTTCTCTTCCTTTGTGCTACATATACTCTTGTTTGATAATGAACACTATTCGTTGTGTAGGGCTACAAGAGCACCTCAATGCCGGAGTTAACAAGCTCCACAACATTCGACATTCATATTTAAGTAACCTTTAGAGCATAATAGATCTTTGCAATTTAAACAGAGTACTAACATAGCATACACACTGTCACATTTACACTATGAAGGGGGAATGAATCACATCAATACTATCATAGTAATAATTAACTCCATAACCTACAAGAGATTATGATCATAACCTACGCCAAGTACTACATGATGCACACACTGTCACCATTACACCGTGAAGGAGGAATAGACTACTTTAATAACATCACAAGAGTATCACATAGACTAATAGTGATACAAAGCTCATATGAATCTCAATCATGTAAGGCAGCTCATGAGATCATTGTATTGAAGTACATAGGAGAGAGATTAACCACATAGCTACCGGTACAGCCCTTAGCCTCGAGGGAGAACTACTCCCTCTTCATGGGAGACAGCAGCGTTGATGAAGATGGCGGTGGTGTCGATGGAGAAGCCTTCCTGGGGCACTTCCCCGTCCCGGCGGCGTGCCGGAACAGAGACTCCTGTCCCCCAGATCTTGGCTTCGCGATGGCGGCGGCTCTGGAAGGTTTCTCGTACCGTGGCTTTTTCGTCTCGAAGATTTAGGTCAGGGACCTTTAAATAGGCGAAGAGGTGGAGTCGGAAGGCTGACGAGGCGGTGACACAATAGGGGGGCGCGGCTCAGGCCCTGGCCGCGCCACCCTGTCATCTGGTGGCCCTGTGGCCCTCCTCTGCTGGCTCTCGGGTGTTCTGGAAGCTTCGTGGAAAAATAGGATGCTGGGCATTGATTTCGTCCGATTCCGAGAATATTTCCTTACTAGGATTTCTGAAACCAAAAACAATGAGAAAACAAAGAATCGGCCCTTCGGCATCTCGTCAATAGGTTAGTTTCGGAAAATGCATAATAATGACATAAAGTGTGTATAAAACATGTGTGTATCATCATAAAAGTGGCATGGAACATAAGAAATTATAGATACGTTTGAGACGTATCAAGCATCCCCAAGCTTAGTTCCTACTCGCCCTCGAGTAGGTAAACGATAACAATGATAGTTTCTTAAGTGACATGCTGCCAACATAATCTTGATCAGCATTATTGTAAAGCATATGAGATGAATGCAGCGATTCGAAGCAATGATGAAGACAATGAGTAAACAACTGAACCATATAGCAAAGACTTTTCATGAATAGTACTTTCAAGACAAGCATCAATAAGACTTGCATAAGAGTTACTCATAAGCAATAGATTCAAAGTAAAAGGCATTGAAGCAACACAAAGGATGATTAAGTTTCAGCAGTTGCTTTCAACTTGTAACATGTATATCTCATGGATAGTTGTCAACATAAAGCAATATAACAAGTGCAATAGGTAAACATGTAAGAATCAATGCACAGTTGACACAAGTGTTTACTTCTAAGATAGAAAGAAGTGGGTAAACTGACTCAACAATAAAGTAAAAGAATGGCCCTTCGCAGAGGGAAGCAGGGATTAAATCATGTGCTAGAGCTTTTTAAGTTTTGAAATCATATAGAGAGCATAAAAGTAAAGTTTTGAGAGGTGTTTGTTGTTGTCAACGAATGGTAATGGGTACTCTAACTACCTTATCAACCAGACTTTCAAGAGCGGCTCCCATGAAGGACGTTATCTCTACCAGCAAGGTAGATCATCCCTCTTCTCTTTTGTTTACACATGTACTTTAGTTTAGTTTTTCTTTATTTATGGATGACACTCCTCCCAACCTTTTGCTTACACAAGCCATGACTAACCGAATCCTCGGGTGCCTTCCATCATTCACATACCATGGAGGAGTGTCTATTTGCAAAATTAAGTTGCTTACTGATAGATCAGGGCAAAGCATGTGAAGAGAATTATTAATGCAAGTTAATTAATTGGGGCTGGGAACCCCATTGCCAGCTCTTTTTGCAAAATTATTGGATAAGCGGATGAGCCACTAGTCCATTGTGAAAGTCTGTCAAAAGTAAATGACAAGATCGAAAGATAAAACACCACATACTTCCTCATGAGCTATAAAACATTGACACAAATAAGAGATAATAGCTTTTGAATTGTTTAAAGGTAGCACATGAAGTATTTGCTTGGAATGGCAGAGAAATACCATGTAGTAGGTAGGTATGGTGGACACAAATGGCATAGTTTTTGGCTCAAGGATTTGGATGCACGAGAAGAATTCCTCTCAATACAAGGCTAGGCTAGCAAGGTTGTTTGAAGCAAACTCAAGTATAAACGGTGCAGCAAGACTCACATATGAACATATTGTAAGCATTATAAGACTTTACATCGTCTTCCTTGTTGTTCAAACACCTTAACCAGAAAATATCTAGACTCTAGAGACCAATCATGCAAACCAAATTTTAACAAGCTCTATGTAGTTATTCATTAATAGGTACAAGGTACATGATGCAAGAGCTTAAACATGATCTATATGAGCACAACAATTGCCAAGTATCAAATTATTCAAGACATTATACCAATTACCACATGAAGCATTTTCTTGTTTCCAACCAAATAGCAATTAACGAAGCGGTTTCAACCTTCGCCATGAACATTAAGAGTAAAGCTAAGAACACATGTGTTCATACGCAAAAGTGGAGCGTGTCTCTCTCCCACACAAGCATGAATTTATTCAAACAAAACAAAAACAAACAGACGCTCCAAGTAAAGCACATAAGATGTGACCGAATAAAAATATAGTTCCAAGAGAAGAAACCTGATAAATTGTCGATGAAGAAGGGGATGCCTTGGGCATCCCCAAGCTTAGATGCTTGAGTCTTCTTGAAATATGCAGGGATGAACCACGGGGGCATCCCCAAGCTTAGACTTTTCACTCTTCTTGATCATAGTATATCATCCTCCTCTCTTGACCCTTGAAAACTTCATCCACACCAAACTCGAAACAAACTCATTAGAGGGTTAGTGCATAATAAAAAAATTCACATGTTCAGAGGTGACACAATAATTCTTAACACTTCTGGACATTGCACAAAGCTACTGGAAGTTAATGGAACAAAGAAATCCATCCAACACAGCAAAAGAGGCAATGCGAAATAAAAGACAGAATCTGTCAAAACAGAACAGTCCGTAAAGACGAATTTTTTAGAGGCACTGGACTTGCTCAGATGAAAATGCTCAAATTGAATGAAAGTTGCGTACATATCTGAGGATCACGCACGTAAATTGGCAGATTTTTCTGAGTTACCTACAGAGAACCCTGCCCAAATTCGTGACAGACAGAAAACTGTTTCTGCGCAGTAATCCAAATCTAGTATCAACCCTACTATCAAAGACTTTACTTGGCACAACAATGCAATAAAATAAAGATAAGGAGAGGTTGCTACAGTAGTAAACAACTTCCAAGACTCAAATATAAAACAAAAGTACTGTAGTAAAATAAACACATGGGTTATCTCCCAAGAAGTGCTTTCTTTATAGCCATTAAGATGGGCTCAGTAATTTTAATGATGCACTCGCAAGAAATAAGAGTTGAAGAAAAAGAGAGCATCAAGAAGCAAATTCAAAACACATTTAAGTCTAACATGCTTCCTATGCATAGGAATCTTGTAAATAAACAAGTTCATGAAAAGCAAAGTAACAAGCATAGGAAGATAAAACCAGTGTAACTTCAAAAATTTCAGCATATAGAGAGGTGTTTTAGTAACATGAAAATTTCTACAACCATATTTTCCTCTCTCATAATAACTTTCATAGGCATCATGAACAAACTCAACAATATAAGTATCACATAAAGCATTCTTATTCACATGCATAAAAGTATCATTACTCTCCACATAAGCATAATCAATTTTATTAGTTGTAGTGGGAGCAAATTCAACAAAGTAGCTATCATTATTATTCTCATCAAGTGTAGGAGGCATAGTATAATCATAATAAAATTTACTCTCCATAGTAGGCGGCACCAAAAGACCACTATCATTATAATCATCATAAATAGGAGGCATATCATAATCAACATAAACTTTCTCCTCAATACCCGGAGGGCTAAAGAGATCATTTTCATCAAAACCGACCTCCCCAAGCTTAAATTCTTCCATAGCATTAGCAACAATGGTGTTCAAAGCATTCATACTAATAACATTCCCATTAGCATGCATAAGTTCCATGGGTTTTTTAATTTTCTCTTCAAACACATCATGTCCTAATTCAAGATAAAGTTCATAAAGATCTCTCATTTTGTTGTTGTCTTCCATTAAGCCTTACTAGTGTAAAACAAGAGACAAAAAGATGCAATTGCAGGATCTAAAGGAAATAGCTTCGAGCACACATACAACGGCAACAGAAAAGTACTTAGTTACCTGGGATCGGAGTATGAGTGCCTTTTACCTTTCCTCCCCGGCAACGGCGCCAGAAAAGTGCTTGATGTCTACGGGTGCTTCTATTCTTGTAGACAGTGTTGGGCCTCCAAGAGCAGAGGTTTGTAAAACAGCAGCAAGTTTCCCTTAAGTGGATCACCCAAGGTTTATCAAACTCAGGGAGGAAGAGGTCAAAGATATCCCTCTCAAGCAACCCTGCAATCACGATGCAAGAAGTCTCTTGTGTCCCCAACACACCTAATACACTTGTCAGATGTATAGGTGCACTAGTTCGGCGAAGAGATAGTGAAATACAAATGGTATGAATGAATATGAGCAGTAGTAACGGCGCCAGAAAAGTGCTTGCTGGCGTGCAGTTGATGGTAGTAATATTGCAGGAAGTAAAGATGCAGTAAAACGATAAACAAAAAAGCGATGATTGCAGTATTTGGAAACAAGGCCTAGGGATCATACTTTCACTAGTGGACACTCTCAACATTGATCACATAAATAAATAAGTTCTCTTCCTTTGTGCTACATATACTCTTGTTTGATAATGAACACCATTCGTTGTGTAGGGCTACAAGAGCACCTCAATGCCGGAGTTAACAAGCTCCACAACATTCGACATTCATATTTAAGTAACCTTTAGAGCATAATAGATCTTTGCAATTTAAACCGAGTACTAACATAGCATACACACTGTCACCTTTACACTATGAAGGGGGAATGAATCACATCAATACTATCATAGTAATAATTAACTTCATAACCTACAAGAGATTATGATCATATCCTACGCCAAGTACTACACGATGCACACACTGTCACCATTACACCGTGAAGGAGGAATAGACTACTTTAATAACATCACAAGAGTAGCACATAGACTAATAGTGATACAAAGCTCATATGAATCTCAATCATGTAAGGCAGCTCATGAGATCATTGTATTAAAGTACATAGGAGAGAGATTAACCACATAGCTACCGGTACAGCCCTTAGCCTCGAGGGAGAACTACTCCCTCCTCATGGGAGACAGCAGCGTTGATGAAGATGGCGGTGGTGTCGATGGAGAAGCCTTCCGGGGGCACTTCCCCGTCCCGGCGGCGTGCCGGAATAGAGACTCTTGTCCCCCAGATCTTGGCTTCGCGATGGCGGCGGCTCTGGAAGGTTTCTCGTACCGTGGCTTTTTCGTCTCGAAGATTTAGGTCAGGGACCTTTAAATAGGTGAAGAGGCGGAGTCGGAAGGCTGACGAGGCGGTGACACAATAGGGGGGCGCGGCCCAGGCCCTGGCCGCGCCACCCTGTCATCTGGTGGCCCTGTGGCCCTCCTCTGCTGGCTCTCGGATGTTCTGGAAGCTTCGTGGAAAAATAGGATGCTGGGCATTGATTTCGTCCGATTCCGAGAATATTTCCTTACTAGGATTTCTGAAACCAAAAACAGCAGAAAACAGCAACTGGCCCTTCGGCATCTCGTCAATAGGTTAGTTCCGGAAAATGCATAATAATGACATAAAGTGTGTATAAAACACGTGTGTATCATCATAAAAGTGGCATGGAACATAAGAAATTATAGATACGTTTGAGACGTATCAGCCCTCTCGGTGGAATCTCGTCTGATTAGTTTGCAAGCATATGAATGGTTCATAAGAGATGGCATAACACGGTACGAGTAAAGAGTACTTGTCAGAGACGAGGTTGAACAAGGTATAGAGATACCGATGATCAAACCTCGGACAAGTAAAATATCGCGTGACAAAGGGAATCGGTATCGTATGTAAATGGTTCAATCGATCACTGAGTCATCATTGAATATGTGGGAGCCATTATGGATCTCCAGATCCCGCTATTGGTTATTGGTCGGAGAGAGATCTAAACCATGTCTGCATAGTTCACGAACCGTAGGGTGACACAGTTAAGGTTTGATGTCGTTTAAGTAGATATGGAATATGGAATGGAGTTCGAAGTTTTGTTCGGAGTCTCGGATGGGATCCAGGACATCGCGAGGAGTTCCGGAATGGTCCGGAGAATAAGATTCATATATAGGAAGTCATTTTCTAAGTTTGAAAATGATCCGGTGCATTTATGGAAGGTTCTAGAAAAGTCCGGAAGAAATCACCATGGAAGGTCACCCCCCCCCCCCCCCCCCAAGGAAGGGGTGGGGAGTCCCACCTTGAGTAGGAGTCCCACCTTGGGTAGGTTTCGTCCTTATGGCAAGTTTTGAGTTGGGGTCTTATTCGAAGACTTTGAGTCAAACTCTTGGGGGGTTCCACCTATATAATGAGGAGCAAGGGGAGGGGGCCGGCCACTTCAAGCCAACAACTTGGCCGGCGCCCAGAGCCCCCTCTCCCCAAACCCTAGCCGCCTCTCCTCCTCCACCTCTCCCGCATACGCTTTGGCGAAGCCCTGTCGGAGATCTCCACCACCACCGCCACCACGCCGTCGTGCTGCCGGGATTCCGAGGAGGATCTACTACTTCCACTGCCCGCTGGAACGGGGAGAAGGACGTCTTCATCAACATCGAACGTGTGACCGAGTACGGAGGTGTTGCCCGACGGTGGCACCGTCAAGATCTTCTACGCGCTTTTGAAAGCGGCAAGTGATCATCTTCTGCAACAACGAGATCTAATCTCGTAGGCTTTGGAAATCTTCAAGGGTTAGTCTCGTGATCCCCTCGTTGCTACCATCTTCTAGATTGCATCTTGGCTTGGTTTTCGTTCTTGCGGTAGGAAATTTTTTGTTTTCTATGCTACGGATCCCATCATTAATTTGCTTCATAGAAATTATTTGTTCGAGTGGATTTCCTGGTGATATAGTCCCAAGGGTGGCGTTCTCAAACAAAATCGGTTCTCGCTCGCAGGTGTAGGGGCCGATGGAGACTGCAGCTATTGGCAGCAACTCAGCTCTCTCCCATGGGCTCAATAAGGTGTAGGCATGTGTTGCTCTAGGTGAAATCCTTCTCTTTGATGCTAACGGAGAGGGCGCTTTACTACATCATTGATTTCCGTGGAGGCATTTTTCAAGAGTAGTTTCTCTCTATTGTACCAAGGTTCACATAGGGGTCGACCATGGAGGCTTTTGGCATAGTGGGGTCTTGCCCCATGATATATTGCATTTGCATATTGTTGTTTTATTAGTAGTTTGTTCTATTACATTAGTGAAATATTTTGATTTTCAGGTTGCGGACATGTATATTTACTTCGATGAAATTATTTTGCGTTGGTGTATGAGTATACACTCTTGATGAATTTGACAAGGGGGTACAAGGACTGACTAGAAACCGTGTCCCAAGTCTTGAATTCATGTTAGTAGAAGATTCATGGGGCCTTCAAAACTAATTATGTGGTTAGACATTTTGACATAATATTTCCATTCCTTCACATGGATTATATGTTATTGGGATTAATCATAAGTGGTATAACTCAACATGAATATGCATGTCCACTTATTTACAAACTAGCAAATTGAGTGAACGTTTGCTCCCATTGGTTATCACACACACTCCATCTCTTTTATTTGCATAAGTTAATTCATGTGCTTATTGCTTCTCATATTATTGTATTTTAGGTAGAAGAACCTTTTTTAATCTTACATCATACTGTAGTTAAGTGTATAATAAACAACTATACTAGTTTCCACCCTCTCCAACCCTTCAAATTATCAGGAGTTCACTTATTTAGAGAGGTCGTATAGGGAGTTAAATTTTAGAGGAATGGCTAGAGATACTCTAACAAGCAACACCGGCGACAATACTATTTTTCATGCAACTAGCAAAAAGAAACTACATATACCTTTTTGTGTAACCACGTTCGATTATGTGCAATTAGACCGACTTTCTCAAACAACTCAGAAATAACAAAGTACAATTCTTATTAACTTTCTTGGTAGTGGATTTTGTATTTCCGTAACTTTCTTTCAATTATGTCCTAATTGGGAGGCGGGTGAGAACGTACATGTACTCCTTATTAACTTTCTTTCATTTATCTGATAATTGGGTGGTAGAAGGTGAGAAAGTATATGTAATCCTACCTTTCGAGTACTTTTAGTGCACCATCTTATTTTCGCATATCAAAATGTCGCTAAATGTGAAAATAAATTCAAGACGCTGATATTACATGCATTTATTATGTTACGTTTTCAAAACCAAAATTGGCATCTAGCTCGAGAAACAGAAAGATAAAATAGATGTTAATATCACATGTGTTTATTATGCCACAATTTTGAAACCAAAATCAACATCTAGCTCAAGAAACAAAAGGACAAATTAGATGCTAATATTGTTAAGAGCACTGGTATTCACAACTATCTAGAATAGTGTCTAGATATATTAAAATTTAAACAAATCTAAGGCATGTTTCATGGGCCGGGAGTAGTTGTTTCTGGATTTGAGTTACAATTTAGATTTGACATTTTGTGAGGTGTTTGATATATTTTGTGTATATATCACTTATTATATAATTTTAAAAATTCTTACATTTTTTAAGGGAGATCAGTATTTTGACATATTCGAAATAGATACTTAGAACAAAAATAATCTATAGATACTGATGCTTTCTACATGTATGCAAATTTTCAAAATTATACATATATTTCCTTTTGGCTTAGATATAAATCACAAAATTGTGTGTCTAAAAGGGGAAAAAAATTCTAATTGCTCACCACATTATTTTGTGTAGATCACAAATGAACAGATATTTCGAATGAAAAGTACTTTGGCAACTAATTCAATCTTTGCACAGTTTATTAGTAAAAAATATTGTTGATGTTAGTTTCGTCACACGGGTCACGTCGAAATACACAACACTATGCGCAAATCTGGTGTTACTGCTTACATTGCGTGTAAAAAAACAAGAACTTGTTTGTTATTTCTTCAGTTCTATGAAATCGATCGTGTCAAAACAGAGTCTGAGTAGCACACGATGGATTCCTACAACTACGTTAGGGTCTGGTGTTTTTTTTTTTTTTTTTGCGGGGCGTTAGGGTCTGGTGTTACACGGACTCTATTTTGGCACGATTGATTCCTACTCGGACTCTACATAATACTGAACGCACGATCGAGAAGGAAAACAAAAGACGCAACCTGTGCGGGTATATTGGAAACAAAACCTGATTATCAACTTAAATTGTGCAAGCAGCGTACCAGAATTTAGAAGGAGGTTTAACCTATGTACCCGTGTTGGACTTGGAACGCCGCCGCTGCCGCTGACATGCTGTCAAGATTCTGCAAGGTCGTCTGCGGCGTCTCGCCGTCCTCGACAACAGCGATGGCCACCAATGACATACATGACGAGCACGGCAAGCTGAGATCGAATGGGCTAATCTCGCCGCTGCTATCCCCCGAGCTGCTCAGATTGCATCCGTCCGTCGTCGACTTCTCGCTGAACACCGATAACGACGACGCCGCGGCAGTGCTGCCGTGCCTGGTGTTCGGGTCGGAAGACGGCTACCAGGCCTTCTCCCTGGACGAAGGCTGCATGCGTGACGACGTCGTGATGCGGCTGGCGCGCGGCCGCCGGTACGTGCCTTCACCGTACGGAGGGAAGGTGTTCGCGACGGATATGTGCGGCCGGTACCCTTGCCGTCTCATTGACCCGTTCACCGGCGAGGTGACGCCGCTCCCGGACCTGCCCATCCCGTTATCCGAGGAGACGCCGATGCCGGTCGCGCGCGACGAGCCCGAGCCCCCTCGGTTCCGCCTCTCCACGGAGGACGGGTTCGCGTGGGACTGGTCCCCGCGCGGCGTCATGGTGGCGCGCGGCGACACGGCGTTCTTCTGCGAGGCAGGTGGCGGCGAGTGGGCGCCGGTGCACCGGTCGAGGCACGGCTCGCCCATGACCATCAACTACCGCGCCGGCTTCTTCTTCGTGTTCGATCTAGGCACGCTGCGCACCGCGGTCATCGACTCGGAGACCCTGGACCGGTCCACGGAGATCGACCCGCCGCCGCGCCTCGGCGACATCACGTGGGCGCTGTTGGTGGCCTCCACCGACGACGTGCTGCTGCTGGTGCGGCGCCGCCCGAGAAACAGGTACTGCGACTCCGACGGGTCCTTTTTCCAGGCGTACCGCGCTCCGCACAGGGAGCAGCTGCCGGACATGCCTATCAAGTGGGAGCCAGTGACGGACATCGGCGACCGCGCGGTGTTCATGGACCACGCGCACGGCTTCACCGTCCGCGCCGGCGAAGGCGCGATGAGGAACTGCGTGTACAGGGTCAGGGCTGTCGAGCTACAGGAGGAGGAGCGGTCTCGGCGCGACGACGCGGCGCTGGAGGTCGTCGTGTCTCCGTTGAGCGACCTGAGGAAGATAAAGGTGGTGGAGGGAAGCGAGGTGCTAAGACGCTGCAAGGTTCAGCCGACATGGGGAGGAGGGTACTGGATCATGTGTAAGCATGGATAGTCGCCATCGTCGTAGCAATCTCGCATTGAAGTAGTTTTTTTTTGCGAATCAAGAAGTGGTTTAACTAGTTTAAGTACTACTCTAGTACTACTTGTTAAGCGATTATTTTCGATGTTCAGTGGAGCAATCATGCGTTCAAATGATATTGTTGCTATCAATAACCATGCATGACAGCATGAATCATCGTCCCCTCTAGCTACATGATGCTGCCAGCCTAAGCGCGGATGCAGATGATTTGCTGGCGTTTTCTGTTCTTTCTCGTACTGGCATTTTTTTACACAATTCCCGTAGTTCTTTCTCGTCATGTGATTAACTAGTAGGCTCGACGCGTCGACACGACGTGGCCGTGTGAGATGATTATATTTTCAAAAAAAAAGGTACGTATGTGTTTATAATAAAGTGATTGCATCAGTTCTACTTATTTGACATTAGTGGAGACTTGAATACTGGATATTATGTATGGGCGTGACTATTTCTCAATCTCAGGTACAACTCATGTTGCAACACATAACTAGCACGAATCACGATGACTTGACTGAGCACTAACTTAATTCTCAGCTAACAGAAAACTAGCAAATCCCAGATATTATTGTAGTCTTGGTATTACATTGCACACAATGTTACTACCTCCGTCCAGTGTGTTGGCCTATGCATCTGTAGGTAGTCAATTTGATCAACATAATACAAATTATATATTACAAAACATATATCATTACAAAGCTCCAATGTCATACTTTAGAATAAATTTTATGTTCTATAATTTGTGTTACGTTGGTCAAATTAACAATCTAGGAATACACAGATCTAACTATACATGTAAATGGAGACGTCTGTGGTAGTTCACCAAATGCCGCTTGTGGCCTCTTAACTTGAACGGGATAATACAGCTAATCCATTTACTCCCGCCAGGATATGCGGCCAGACGGTTGCCCGCTATGTAGCTGACCAATAACCAAAGAACGCAAAGCACGCAGCTGACCAAAGCTCCCTAGGATAGGATACAATCATGCCTTGTATGATAGGGTTCAAGGCTATCGATATAGCAGAGCAACACCATCGTCATTCCTTTACTCTCCTATTGTTCTGGTTTCTGATGCTATTTGCTTTATGCTCCGGACTAGCTGTCTGAAAGATCCGTTATGCATACTCATTTACGTTCTCATGATGAGTATGTCATGAAAGGATAAACGAACTAGTATCAAATATATCATTCATTACAGTACCGAATAAAAGATTACAACAGATCTCATGACCAACTTACATATGAGTCGCAATGGCAGGAGATCAATATTCACACAGCGGAAATACTTCAGATGAAAGTGTTCGCATGGCCCAAGTCATGCCATAACGCTACAGGCTACTGACTGAGAAGTCGTTCCTAGCTCGTATAGACGTCGTCATCTCCTTCATCTGTCGAACTCCACCAAGTCTGGCCAAGTAAATAGCCAGGGACAAAACCATGAGTAAATTATAAATTGTACTCGCAAACCACCTTAGAGAGAAGTAAAGATATGCATATTTGGCAATAGCAAGGAGCAGACACTATTATGGGGTTACAAGGAGTAAGACATAGCTTATGACATCTCTATATCTTTGTTGAAAACCTTTTTTAAACAAGTTTCTCTGAAGACTAATAGGTAAGGGTGACCCGTTTTCTTTTCCGGCCATCTTAGTATGTCCAAAACAACTTTTCCAACTTTTAACCGTACCTCCTAGGTACATTTCCTCCAATCTCACTGGTTTTCTTTTCCAAAACCTTTGGAAAACTCTTTTAGGAAACAAAAAAATTTCAGCGTAAGTATCATGTCTCCCAACCGTCCATAACCGCGGACACGGCTATTCGAATAGTTTTCACTCTGCAGTGGTTGTACACTTTCCCCGCAAGATCCAATAAATCCGTCGGGATCATCCCTGGTTCGCCAAACGTCAGAACGCGAGGCTCGGATAACTGATCATAGTTTTTTGCTTGCTCGCCTTAGCCTAAGACATGCCTCCTAGAGTTGTACCTCCCAGCACCAGAGTCTGAGGGGTTGTTTGTCCAGGAGTTGCAAAGTCCCTAGCCAGCTCGATCCTCCGGAATGCCGCGACCAACTGCGGGGCATATGTCAATGGGAGCTCATAGGTTGTACTCCTGCCATCTATACGGAATGGAATGGCGTCTCCAGTTTGTCGGGAAGGCCACGGTCGATAGGTGTCCATGCTCGGACTACCCCTTACACTTGCAGGACCCATACTAAGGCGAGACAAACTACTACGCTAAGCTTCGTGCCCATGTTGAGGTAATGTGGTTGCACTGTCAAATTGGTCAGGTTAAGTACCTAAGGCACTGAAGTTTTTCCAAAACACTTTTATCTCCATTTGCCTCCAGCAATTTCCTTTGCAAACACTTTTTCTTTTCAAAAACTCACACTTGGGAAGGGTTGCCCTGATGTCTACGCACGCTTCTATTCCTGTAGACAGTGTTGGGCCTCCAAGAGCAGAGGTTTGTAGAACAGCAGCAAGTTTCCCTTAAGTGAATCACCCAAGGTTTATCGAACTCAGGGAGGAAGAGGTCAGAGATATCCCTCTCAAGCAACCCTGCAATTACGATACAAGAAGTCTCTTGTGTCCCCAACACACCTAATACACTTGTCAGATGTATAGGTGCACTAGTTCGGCAAAGAGATAGTGAAATACAAGTAGTATGGATGTATATGAGTGGTAATAGCAATCTAAATAAAATATGGCGGCGAGTAAACATGCAACAGAACAGTAAATAAACGGAGTTTCAGTGCTTGGAAACAAGGCCTAGGGATCATACTTTCACTAGTGGAGACTCTCAACATTGATCACATAACTGAATAAACAAATACTACTTTCTCTACACTCTCTTGTTGGATGACAAACACCATTCATTGTGTAGGGCTACAAGAGCACCTCAATGCCGGAGTTAACAAGCTCCACAACATTCGATGTTCATATTTAAATAACCTTACAGTGCATGATAGACCAACGCAATTATACCGAGTACTAACATAGCATGCACCTGTCAACATCAGCTATGAAAGGGGGAATAGATCACATCAATACTATCATAGTAATAGTTAACTTCATAATCTACAAGAGATCACAATCATAACCTACGCCAAGTACTACATGATGCACACACTGTCCACATTACATCATGAAGGAGGAATAGACTACTTTGATAACATCACTAGAGTAGCACATAGATGATATTCAACTAGATCACAAAGCTCGTGATCACATAAAGATCACATGGGAGAGAGAGATGAACCACATAGCTACGGTAGAGCCCTCAGCCTCGGAGGAGAATTACTCCCTCCTCATCATGGAGACAGCGATGGCGGTGAAGATGGCGGTGGAGATGCCTTCCGGGGGCACTTCCCCGTCCTGGCGGCGTGCCGGAAACAGAGACTTTTGTCCCCCGAATCTTGGCTTCGCGATGGCGGTGGCTCTGGAACTTTTCTCGTATCGTGGCTTATTCCTTTAGGGTTTTCGCGACGGAGTCCTTAAGTAGGCGGAAAGGCAGCCTCGGAGGGGGCCTGGTGGGGCCACACAATAGGGGGGCGCGCCCCCCCTTGGGCCGCGCCGCCACCATGTGTGGTGGCCCTGGGCCTCTCCTCTGGCCCCTCTCCGGTGTTCTGGAAGCTTCGTGGAATTATAAGATACTGGGCGTTGATTTCGTCCAATTCCGAGAATATTTCCTTACTAGGATTTCTGAAACCAAAAACAGCAGAAAACAGGAACTGGCTCTTCGGCATCTCGTCAATAGGTTAGTTCCGGAAAATGCATCAAAACGATATAAAGTGTGAACAAAACATGTAGGTATTGTCATGAAACAAGCATGGAACATAAGAAATTATAGATACGTTGGAGACGTATCAAGCATCCCCAAGCTTAGTTCCTGCTCGCCCTCGAGTAGGTAAATGATAACAATGATAATTTCTTAAGTGACATGCTATCATAATCTTGATCATACTATTGTAAAGCATATGAGATGAATGAAGTGATTCAAAAGCAATGGTAAAGATGATGATTAAACAACTGAATCATATAGCAAAGACTTTTCATGAATAGTACTTTCAAGACAAGCATCAACAAGTCTTGCATAAGAGTTAACTCATAAGCAATAAATTCTTAGTAGAAGACATTGAAGCAACACAAAGGATGATTAAGTTTCAGCAATTGCTTTCAACTTGTAACATGTATATCTCATGGATAATTGTCAACATAAAGCAATATAACAAGTGCAATAGGTAAACATGTAAGAATCAATGCACACAGTTGACACAAGTGTTTGCTTCTGAGATAGAAAGAATAGGTAAACTGACTCAACAATAAAGTAGAAGAATGGCCCTTCGCAGAGGGAAGCATGGATTACTATTTTTGTGCTAGAGCTTTTCATTTTGAAAACATAGAAACAATTTTGTCAACGGTAATAATAAATCATATGTGTTATGTATAAGACATCCTATAAGTTGCAAGCCTCATGCATAGAATACTAATAGTGCCCGCACCTTGTCCTAATTAGCTTGGATTAACATAGATTATCATTGCATAACATATGTTTCAACCAAGTGTCACAAAGGGGTACCTCTATGCCGCCTGTACAGAGGTCTAAGGAGAAAGTTCGCATTGGATTTCTCGCTTTTGATTATTCTCAACTTAGACATCCATACCGGGACAACATAGACAACAGATAATTGACTCCTCTTTTAATGCATAAGCATTCAACAACAGATAAAATTCTCATAAGAGATTGAGGATTAATTGTCCAAACTGAAACTTCCACCATGATTCATGGCTTTAGTTAGCGGCCCAATGTTCTTCTCTAACAATATGCATACTCAAACCATTTGATCATGAAAATCGGCATTACTTCAGACAAGACGAACATGCATAGCAACTCAGATGATATTCAACAAAGGTAAAAGTTGATGGCGTCCCCAGAAACATGGTTACCGCTCAACAAGCAACTTATTAAGAAATAAGATACATAAGTACATATTCTTCACCACAATAGTTTTTAAGGCTATTTTCCCATGAGCTATGTATTGTAAAGGCAAAGAATAGAATTTTAAAGGTAGCACTCAAGTAATTTACTTTGGAATAGCAGAGAAATACCATGTGGTAGGTAGGTATGGTGGACACAAATGGCATGGATTTTGGCTCAAGGATTTGGATGCACGAGAAGTAATTCCTCTCAATACAAGGCTAGGCTAGCAAGGTTGTTTGAAGCAAACTCAAGTATAAAACGGTGCAGCAAGACTCACATATGAACATATTGTAAGCATTATAAGACTTTACATCGTCTTCCTTGTTGTTCAAACACCTTAACCAGAAAATATCTAGACTCTAGAGACCAATCATGCAAACCAAATGTTAACAAGCTCTATGTAGTTCTTCATTAATGGGTACAAAGTACATGATGCAAGAGCTTAAACATGATCTATATGAGCACAACAATTGGCAAGTATCAAATTATTCAAGACATTATACCAATTACCACATGAAGCATTTTCTGTTTCCAACCATATAACAATGAACGAAGCAGTTTCAACCTTCGCCATGAACATTAAGAGTAAAGCTAAGAACACATGTGTTCATATGCAACAGCGGAGCGTGTCTCTCTCCCACACAAGTATGAATTTATTCAGAGAACTAAGATAACAAAATGAAAATAAAGGCACACAGACGCTCCAAGTAAAGCACATAAGATGTGACCGAATAAAAATATAGTTTCAATAGAAGAAACCTGATAAGTTGATGAAGAAGGGGATGCCTTGGGCATCCCCAAGCTTAGACGCTTGAGTCTTCTTGAAATATGCAGGGATGAATGATGTGTGCAGTTAACACACGTCCGTTGGGAACCCCAAGAGGAAGGTGTGATGCGTACAGTAGCAAGTTTTCCCTCAGAAAGAAACCAAGGTTTATCGAACCATTAGGAGCCAAGAAGCACGTTGAAGGTTGATGGCGGCGGAGTGTAGTGCGGCGCAACACTAGGGATTCCGGCGCCAACGTGGAACCTGCACAACACAATCAAAGTACTTTGCCCCAACGTAACAGTGAGGTTGTCAATCTCACCGACTTGCTGTAAACAAAGGATTAGATGTATAGTGTGGATGATGATGATTGTTTGCGAAGAACAGTAAGAACAATTGCAGTAGATTGTATTTCAGATGTAAAGAATAGGACCGGGGTCCACAGTTCACTAGTGGTGTCTCTCCCATAAGATAAACAGATGTTGGGTGAACAAATTACAGTTGGGCAATTGACAAATAAAGAAGGCATAACAATGCACATACATATATTATGATGAGTACTATGAGATTTAATCAGGGCATTACGACAAAGTACATAGACCGCTATCCAGCATGCATCTATGCCTAAAAAGTCCACTTTCAGGTTATCATCTGAACCCCTTCCGGTATTAAGTTGCAAGCAACAGACAATTGCATTAAGTATGGTGCGTAATGTAATCAACACAAATATCCTTAGACAACACATCCACAACCTTAGAACTTTCACTGTCCCAGATTTAATGGAGGCATGAACCCACTATCGAGCATAAATACTCCCTCTTGGAGTCACAAGTATCAACTTGGCCAGAGCCTCTACTAGCAACGGAGAGCATGCAAGAACATAAATAACATATATGATAGATTTATAATCAACTTGACATAGTATTCAATATTCATCGGATCCCAACAAACACAACATGTAGCATTACAAATAGATGATCTTGATCATGATAGGCAGCTCACAAGGTCTAACATGATAGCACAATGAGGAGAAGACGACCATCTAGCTACTGCTATGGACCCATAGTCCAGGGGTGGACTACTCACACATCGATCAGGAGGCGATCATGGCGATGAAGAGACCTGCGGGAGATGATTCCCCTCTCCGGCAGGATGCCGGAGGCGATCTCCTGAATCCCCCGAGATGGGATTGGCGGCGGCGGCGTCTCTGGAAGGTTTTCTGTATCGTGGCTCTCGGTACTGGGGGTTTCGCGACGAAGGCTTTAAGTAGGCGGAAGGGCAGGTCAGGAAGAGTCACGGGGGGCCCACACGCTAGGGCCGCGCGGGACCCCTCTAGGCCGCGCCGCCCTAGTGTGGCGGCGCCCCGTGGCCCCACTTCGTATCTCCCTCGGTCTTCTGGAAGCTTCATGGAAAAATAAGCCCCTGGGCGTTGATTTCGTCCAATTCCGAGAATATTTCCTTACTAGGATTTCTGAAACCAAAAACAGCAGAAACAAAGAATCGGCTCTTCGGCATCTCGTCAATAGGTTAGTGCCGGAAAATGCATAATAATGACATATAATGTGTATAAAACATGTGAGTATCATCATAAAAGTAGCATGGAACATAAGAAATTATGGATACGTTTGAGACGTATCAAGCATCCCCAAGCTTAGTTCCTACTCGTCCTCGAGTAGGTAAACGATAACAAAGATAATTTCTGAAGTGACATGCTATCATAATCTTGATCATACTATTGTAAAGCATATGAGATGAATGTAGCGATTCGAAGCAATGATGAAGATAATGAGTAAACAAATGAATCATATAGCAAAGACTTTTCATGAATAATACTTTCAAGACAAGCATCAATAAGACTTGCATAAGAGTTACTCATAAAGCAATAAATTCAAAGTAAAGGTATTGAAGCAACACAAAGGAAGATATAAGTTTCAGCGGTTGCTTTCAACTTCAACATATATATCTCATGGATAATTGTCAACACAAAGTAATATAACAGGTGCAATAGGTAAACATGTAAGAATCAATGCACACAGTTTACATAAGTGTTTGCTTCTAAGATAGAAAGAAGGGGTAAACTGACTCAACAATAAAGTAGAAGATAGGCCCTTCACAGAGGGAAGCATGGATTACTATATTTGTGCTAGAGCTTTTCATTTTGAAAACAAGAAACAATTTTGTCAACGGTAGTAATAAAGCATATGTGTTATGTATAAGATATCTTATAAGTTGCAAGCCTCATGCATAGTATACCAATAGTGCTCGCACCTTGTCCTAATTAGCTTGGATTAACACGGATTATCATTGCATAACATATGTTTCAACCAAGTGTCACAAAGAGGTACCTCTATGCCGCCTGTACAAAGGTCTAAGGAGAAAGTTCGCATTGGATTTCTTGCTTTTGATTATTCTCAACTTAGACATCCATACCGGGACAACATAGACAACAGATAATGGACTCCTCTTTAATGCATAAGCATTTAACAACAGTTAATATTCTCATAAGATATTGAGGATTTGTGTCCAAACTGAAACTTCCACCATGAATCATGGCTTTAGTTAGCGGCCCAATGTTCTTCTCTAACAATATGCATACTCAAACCATTTGATCATGAAAATCGCCCTTACTTCAGACAAGATGAACATGCATAGCAACTCAGATGATATTCAACAAAGGTAAAAGTTGATGGCGTCCCCAGAAACATGGTTACCGCTCAACAAGCAACTTATTAAGAAATAAGACACATAAGTACATATTCTTCACCACAATAGTTTTTAAGGCTATTTTCCCATGAGCTATGTATTGTAAAGGCAAAGAATAGAAGTTTAAAGGTAGCACTCAAGTAATGTACTTTGGAATGGCAGAGAAATACCATGTGGTAGGTAGGTATGGTGGACACAAATGGCATAGTTTTTGGCTCAAGGATTTGGATGCACAAGAAGAATCCCTCTCAATACAAGGCTAGGCTAGCAAGGTTGTTTGAAGCAAACTCAAGTATAAAAGGTGCAGAAAAGCTCACATATAAACATATTGTAGGTATTATAAGACTTTACATTGTCTCCTTGTTGTTCAAACACCTTAACCAGAAAATATCTAGACTCTAGAGACCAATCATGCAAACCAAATTTTAACAAGCTCTATGTAATTCTTCATTAATGGGTACAAGGTACATGATGCAAGAGCTTAAACATGATCTATATGAGCACAACAATTGCCAAGTATCACATTATTCAAGACATTATACCATTTACCACATGCAGCATTTTCCGTTTCCAACCATATAGCAATGAATGAAATAGTTCAACCTTCGCAATGAACATTAAGAATAAAGCTAAGAACACATGTGTTCATACGAAACAGCGGAGCGTGTCTCTCTCCCACACAAAGAATGCTAGGATCCGATTTTATTCAAACAAAAACAAAAACAAAAATAAACAGACGCTCCAAGTAAAGCACATAAGATATGACGGAATAAAAATATAGTTTCACTAGAGGTGACCTGATAAGTTGTCGATGAAGAAGGGATGCCTTGGGCATCCCCAAGCTTAGACGCTTGAGTCTTCTTAAAATATGCAGGGATGAACCACGGGGGCATCCCCAAGCTTTGACTTTTCACTCTTCTTAATCATATTGTATCATCCTCCTCTCTTGACCCTTGAAAACTTCCTCCACACCAAACTCAAAACAAACTCATTAGAGGGTCAGTGCATAATTCATATATTCAGAGGTGACATAATCATTCTTAACACTTCTGTACATTGCACAAAGCTACTGAAAGTTAATGGAACAAAGAAATCCATCAAACGTAGCAAAACAGGCAATGCGAAATCAAAGGCAGAATCTGTCAAAACAGAACAGTCCGTAAAGAAGAATTTTTTAGAGGCACCAGACTTGCTCAGATGAAAATGCCCAAATTGAATGAAAGTTGCGTACATATCTGAGGATCACGCACGTAAATTGGCAGATTTTTCTGAGTTACCTACAGAGAACCATACCCAAATTCGTGACAGCAAGAAATCTGTTTCTGCGCAGTAATCCAAATCTAGTATTGGCTTTACTATCAAAGACTTTACTTGGCACAACAATGCAATAAGGATAAGGAGAGGTTGCTACAGTAGTAACAACTTCCAAGACTCAAATATAAAACAAAAGTGTTGTAGTAAAATAATGGGTTGTCTCCCATAAGCGCTTTTCTTTAACGCCTTTCAGCTAGGCGCAGAAAATGTGAATCAAGTGTTATCAAGAGATGAAGCATTAACATTATTACCAGGGGTGTTGGGAGTTTCCTCAACAATGCATTGTACCTGGTCTATATAAGTAACTTCTCTTTGTACGCTTTTAGGCTTACTATTCTCATCAAACAAATTTTCAGGAACAAGCCAAGCATAGTTATTTTCTAGAGCTTCATGCATTCCTAGGAGCTTACTAGGTATCGGTACTTTAATCTCCTTACCATCATTAACATTACTAGTGTACCTTATTCTATCCATGTCCATCTTTTCAAGTGTTCTTTTAAAATCAGGGAACAAACCAAGCCTCTTATGCTTGATAAAAACTTTTCTAGCTTCTTTAGCTATATCTTCAAATTCTCTAACAAGGACTTTTAAAACAAAATCTCTCTTTTCTCCCATCTCCATATCAGAAAGTGTGAGAAACATATGTTGTATTATGGGATTGAGATTAACAAATCTAGTTTCCAACATGTGTACTAAACAGGCAGAAGCACTTTCATAAGTAGGAGCAACTTTTAATAATGGTATATCTTCAAAATCTTCATCCATACTAACATGGGTGAAAAATTCTTCTATATTATCTCTTCCAATGATAGACCCTTGTCCTACCGGTATGTTTTTTAGAGTGTACTTAGGAGGAAACATGATGAAATAAACAAAAGGTAAATAGAGTAAATGCAAGTAACTAATTTTTTTTGTCTTTTTAATATGGAGAACAAGACAGTAAATAAAGTAAAGTTGGCAACTAATTTTTTTGTGTTTTTGTTTTAGTGCAGCAAACAAAGTAGTAAATAAAATAAAGCAAGACAAAAACAAAGTAAAGAGATTGGAAGTGGAAGACTCCCCTTGCAGCGTGTCTTAATCTCCCCGGCAACGGCGCCAGAAAATATGCTTGATGCGTGCAGTTAACACACGTCCGTTGGGAACCCCAAGAGGAAGGTGTGATGCGTACAGTAGCAAGTTTTCCCTCAGAAAGAAACCAAGGTTTATCGAACCAGTAGGAGCCAAGAAGCACGTTGAAGGTTGATGGCGGCGGAGTGTAGTGCGGCGCAACACCAGAGATTCCAGCGCCAACGTGGAACCTGCACAACACAATCAAAGTACTTTGCCCCAACGTAACAGTGAGGTTGTCAATCTCACCGGCTTGCTGTAAACAAAGGATTAGATGTATAGTGTGGATGATGATGATTGTTTGCGAAGAACAATAAGAACAATTGCAGTAGATTGTATTTCAGATGTAAAGAATAGGACCGGGGTCCACAGTTCACTAGTGGTGTCTCTCCCATAAGATAAACAGATGTTGGGTGAACAAATTACAGTTGGGCAATTGACAAATAAAGAAGGCATAACAATGCACATACATATATCATGATGAGTACTATGAGATTTAATCAGGGCATTACGACAAAGTACATAGACCGCTATCCAGCATGCATCTATGCCTAAAAAGTCCACTTTCAGGTTATCATCCGAACCCCTTCCGGTATTAAGTTGCAAGCAAATGTACAATTGCATTAAGTATGGTGCGTAATGTAATCAACACAAATATCCTTAGACAAAGCATCGATGTTTTATCCCTAGTGGCAACAACACATCCACAACCTTAGAACTTTCTGTCACTGTCCCAGATTTAGTGGAGGCATGAACCCACTATCGAGCATAAATACTCCCTCTTGGAGTCACAAGTATCAACTTGGCCAGAGCCTCTACTAGCAACGGAGAGCATGCAAGGACATAAATAACATATATGATAGATTTATAATCAACTTGACATAGTATTCAATATTCATCGGATCCCAACAAACACAACATGTAGCATTACAAATAGATGATCTTGATCATGATAGGCAGCTCACAAGATCTAACATTATAGCACAATGAGGAGAAGACGACCATCTAGCTACTGCTATGGACCCATAGTCCAGGGGTGGACTACTCACACATCGATCCGGAGGCGATCATGGCGATGAAGAGACCTCCGGGAGATGATTCCCCTCTCCGGCAGGATGCCGGAGGCGATCTCCTGAATCCCCCGAGATGGGATTGGCGGCGGCGGCGTCTCTGGAAGGTTTTCCGTATCGTGGCTCTCGGTACTGGGGGTTTCGCGACGAAGGCTTTAAGTAGGCGGAAGGGCAGGTCAGGAAGAGTCACGGGGGCCCCACACGCTAGGGCCGCGCGGGTCCCCTCTAGGCCGCGCCGCCCTAGTGTGGCGGCGCCCCGTGGCCCCACTTCGTATCTCCCTCTGTCTTCTGGAAGCTTCGTGGAAAAATAAGCCCCTGGGCGTTGATTTCGTCCAATTCCGAGAATATTTCCTTACTAGGATTTCTGAAACCAAAAACAGCAGAAAACAACAACTGGCTCTTCGGCATCTCGTCAATAGGTTAGTGCCGGAAAATGCATAATAATGACATATAATGTGTATAAAACATGTGAGTATCATCATAAAAGTAGCATGGAACATAAGAAATTATGCATACATTTGAGACGTATCAATGAACCACGGGGGCATCCCCAAGCTTAGGCTTTTCACTCTTCTTGATCATATATCATCCTCCTCTCTTGACCCTTGAAAACTTCCTCCACACCAAACTCGAAGCAAACTCATTAGAGGGTTAGTGCATAATCAAAAATTCACATGTTCAGAGGTAACACAATCATTCTTAACACTTCTGGACATTGCCCAAAGCTACTGGAAGTTAATGGAACAAAGAAATCCATTCAACATAGCAAAAGAGGCAATGCAAAATAAAAGGCAGAATCTGTCAAAACAGAACAGTCCGTAAAGACGAATTTTTCTGGGGCACTTAACTTGCTCAGATGAAAATCTCAAATTGAATGAAAGTTGCGTACATATCTGAGGATCACGCACGTAAATTGGCAGAATTTTCTGAGTTACCTACAGAGAGACCTACTCAAATTCGTGACAGCAAGAAATCTATTTCTGCGCAGTAATCCAAATCTAGTATCAACATTACTATCAAAGACTTTACTTGGCACAACAATGCAATAAAATAAAGATAAGGAGAGGTTGCTACAGTAGTAACAACTTCCAAGACACAATAAAACAGTAGCAAAATAAAGACATGGGTTATCTCCCAAGAAGTGCTTTCTTTATAGCCATTAAGATGGGCTCAGCAATTTTAATGATGCTCGCCCAAGAAATAAGAGTTGAAGCAAAAGAGAGCATCAAAAAGCAAATTCAAAACACATTTAAGTCTAACCCACTTCCTATGAAAAGGAATCTTGTAAATAAACAAATTCATGAAGAACAAAGTGACAAGCATAGCAAGATAAAACAAGAGTAACTTCAAAATTCTCAACATAAAGAGGGGAAACTTACTATTATTAAGATGCATATAACCATGTTTTCCTCTCTCATAATAACTTTCAGTAGCATCATTGATGAAATCCACAATATAACCATCACTTAAAACATTTTTATCATGGTTCATATGCATAAAAGTATCATTAATTTTGGCATAAGAAGAACTCTTTTCATTAGTAGTAATTGGAGCAGGATTATTATCAAGAATTTGAACATGATAAACAAGTTGCGTACTAAGGGAATTGTTTTTGGCAATCCCATCATAACTATGACAAGTTTCATAAGGATAATTATAACATGTGTCATATCCATCTCTACAACGATTATCCAAACCAGAATGTATAATATCATCATTTTCACTAAAAGTAAAGGTCTCAAATATAGGATCTTCAAGCACAACATCCCCAAGCTTAGAGCTTTCAATATCAACGTTTGAGGGAACATGAATAGTGCTAACATCATTACTTTCATAATCAGTACCAAAGAGATTTCCAATATCAAAGGTAGTGTGCTCTTCCAAATCATGATCACTAATATGGGTAAAGGGCATAGGAAGATCATTGTACTCAGATTCATTATCATAATAATCATTAGGAGCAACATACTTGCGGTTACCTATCGTTATCTCATACACGCGGGGATATGCCATTACCTCTTTCTCTTTATTCCCCTTCTTCTTCTTATTCTTCTTCGTTCCCTTTTTCTTCTTCTTCTTCTTCTCTTCCTTCTCCTCGTTCCCTTCTTTAGGAGGAAAAAGCTTGAAGGGAGGCTTCTCCACATAACCTGATTTATTTCCAGAAACAATAGAAGAAACTTGGGAGGATTCCTCCTTTTCATTAATAAGTTCAAAGCACACAGCGGTCTTATCATATTTTGGCAAAGTGTCATCTTCTAAAATATTTTGTATGTAAGTATTTGTATGGCGATTATCAATGCAATAAGAAAAACACCCATGCAGGACATCATCAATATCAAGATCATCATATGTAACAAAGAGATTTTTCTTGATAACTCTTCACACCACAAAAATAAAGTAAGTTCATCATGCTGATTAGGAGTAATTTCATCATTACAATACAAATTTGCAGCACTCATGGGGTGCAAATTATCATTGGAGGAGCATTGAAAATTAAAATGACCCACTTTATGACAAAGTTCACAAATAAAAGGATAGATGGCACAAACTTTTTTACCAAGATCATCTAGAGCCCTAGACCACTTTCTAGTTTTTTCATTCATATGGTGGATACAATATTCATCTTCGATTTGATTAATTCCACAGGGTCTATGCATTCCACAGAAATTAACATGCTTATAGGAAATAGCATTTCAGAAGTTTGAACGTGTTCATTGCAATCATTAATAACAGTTTCATCCTTCATGCAAGCATCTTTAAAAGGTTCATGATACTTATCAAAATTCTTCCTAGGCAATTCAAAATGAGAGGCAAAAGCTTTATAAAGATTTGCAACAACTTGAGAGTCAAGACCATAAGTAGCACTCATATTTCGAATTTTATCAGTACCCATAAAAGTTTCAATGCATTCATAATCATAATTTATACCTGACTCTCTACCTTTGTCGTTCTCCCAATCTTCAGCGTTCTCTTCAATCCGATCAAGAAGATCCCACCTAGCTTCAACCTCCTTGCTTGTGAAAGATCCCTCCAAACAGGCATCTAGATAGTCCTTATGGTGTCCTGAAAGCCTTGCATAAAAATTATTAATAATAACATTACGGGGGAGCTCATGAATGGGACATTTGAGCATTAGTGACTTCAATCTCCCCCATGCTTGGGAAATACTCTCTCCATCACGAGGATAAAAGTTATAAATGTAATTCCTATCAATATGCACTTCATGAGGAGGATAAAATTTAGAATAAAAGAGAGATACAATTTCCTCCCAACCAAGAGAATGACTGTTCTTCAGCAATTTACACCAATGAGCCGCTTTCCCAGACAGCGAAATAGAGAATAGTTTCTTCCTCACTTCATCCATAGAGATACCTGCACACTTGAATAACTCGCATAATTCATGCAAAAACAGTAAATGATCTCCAGGATGGACAGTTCCATCCCCTTCATAACGGTTATTGTTGTGGGTATACTTTATGGGTATATCAACGGCATGGCCTAGATCCGGCAAGCCCGGGTGGCCCATAGTTGGTGGTGAGGCATGTGGCCCATCGGGCGGCCCAGTTGCTGTAGATCATGAAGGGTGAAGTCCAGCCCAGGAACAGGAAGCCGGATCTAGGCCGACCTACGAAGGAGGCCGGATCCGTGACAGCCCATGAAGTATCCGGATCCAGCACGTACTTGGAGGAAGGCGGATCCTTGACGTACATGGCAAGACATTGGACTGTAGTTAGGCAACTTGTATTCCGGCTAGGACTCTCCATGTAAACCCTAGATCCGTGCGCCTATATAAGCCGGATCCCGGGAGCCCTAGAGGGACAACCACAACTCATTGTAACAACGCGAGAGCGCCCAGATAATTCCAGACAAGCAGCAGTAGGCCCTGTCATCGTGCAGGTGTTCCGAAACTGGGTAACTCGCGTACCACCGTCCCGTGTGCACTCCGCCCTATGGCCCCTACTTCTTCTCCCCCTCGTGAGGATCCCTCCTCCGAGGTACCGTCGATTAGGCAACGACAGTTGGCGCCCACCGTGGGGCCTGTGGCGTCTGGAGGCCGGAACCGGGAGGGTTCCGCCATGGGAAGCTACGACGACACCATCGCTGTGGGGCGCGTCCTCTACGCCGGAAATCTGCCGATCGTCCCTCCGGATGAGTGTTGGATTCCGGCTAGGACAAACCCCGTCAAGCTCTCCATCGTCCCAGTTGGCGGCATACACATCTTCATCGGGGAAACCGTCGATTCCGACGGAAACCCGCTGGTAAGTAACGCAGACGCGACCGCCGCAGAGCTGGACGCTGTTGCGAAGATCCGATCTGAGATGCAGGAGCGTCCCAAGGAAGATTCCGCCTCGGATCTGGAATTTTCAAAGCCCACCCAATCCGCCCCTGAGCAGGAAACAACGGTGGAAGACCAATGCAGATCCGCCTGGGTCTCCCAGGTGTTAGAAAAGCAGAGGTACCACTTCGTACACTTCTTGGCCCATACCGCCGGAACCGCCCCTCAAGAAGATGGAGCCGGTCCTGAGCAGGTAGAGGCACCGGAAAACGACGCGGATCCAGATCAGGCTGAGCCTGTCGAAGAAAGCGAAACTCCGGTTGAAGAGTCGATTTTGGGCAATCTGAGCCCAATTTCGGGAGATACCCCCTCCATGGAGTCTGATGACTTCGTTCGCAAGATAAGGGAATACGGATACGGTGATCAGCCTGAAGTTGAATCCGCCCAGCCTAAGCAGGTTCTCGCAACCGTAGCAGCGCTGGGGCAACCTGGATCAGAAGAGGCAACCGACCAATCTGACCCTCAGCCATCCCGCCAAGGATCTCCACTGTCACGGGAGCGACCCCGCAGGGATTCTTCCTCGGAGGAACTCCTGACAGCTGAAGAGATGGTCGCACGAGCAGTTCTTAACAAACCTATAACCCCGGGCGACGCCGCAGATCCGGAGGCTCTAGAGGCCACTAGAAAGGAAATGCTGGCCACAGCCAAGAAGCTCGCCGACGCCGCAGCCGCATTAAGGGATGAAAGGGCAGAAGCTGCAGGATTGGTGGACCAGTTCGACAGACAGGATCGCGAAATTGCTGCCACACTCGAGCATGTCAAGAGCATGGCGCAAGAGTGGGAAGTAAAGATGACCTATGCGCAGGCGGAGGCCGATCGAATTGTTAGAGAAGCAATTCCGCCTCGCAGAATCAACTTCGCCACGCCCGCAGAGCAGCAGCCGCTGGAAACCCCAAAGGACAACATGCTAAAAGCTGCGGAGCTGTTAAAGAAGAAGGACGAAGAGGTTGATATCAACTACCTCCGCAAACTTGTCGTTTCAGCAATGCAGCAGCAAAGCAAGGCGGATACTTCGCGCAGGTTAGAATCCAATCCGGATAACTGTGTCTCTACCGCGCAGAAGGACGCTCGCGCCGATCGGCATCCTGATGATGAATCACACACCGGATCCTCGGAGCGCAGAAGAAGAACCAGGGAACACCCAAATCCGATCCCCGTTCCATCAAAGACGCCTTCGTCAGATCCAAGAAAGGGAAAGGATGCAATGTACTCTGGACGAGACAAATATCGTAACCCCTCTCCCCCGCCCAATGGTTACCCGCGACCCCCTCGCCGCCGTAGTCCAGCCGGAAACACCAGGCCCCCAGGGCATGGTGGGATTGTTATCCGCGACAACGTGCTGCCAAGAAACAGAAACAGGGAGCGCTCGCTGGAACCTCGCCGGAACCAGAACAACGATCGTGAGCCCGAGCCCAGGAGGAGTCGGAATGAAGAGCGCGTCCCAGAGCCTCGTCGGAGCCGCGACCCGGAGCCTCGCCGGAGCCGGAACGACCAGGGTAGCCAGCGCCAGGGCGAAGGCAGCCACAGAAGCCGGAGCCAGCACCGGGAAGGCCGAGGAGAATCGGAAGGCGGAAGCAAGAAATCGGACCGACCACCTCGCAGGTCTCCCTCAACACCACCTAGCGGTGGCGGCGGAGGTGGAGGCGGAGGTGACGGCCGGAGATCTCGCTCTCGCTCACAATCTCCTCGCCACGATCCGCGCGACGCACGGGACCGCCTCAACGAATACAGAACCGATTACATCGGCCCGAAGTGCTTTGGCAGGATGATTCGAGAGGAACCAAAGCCAAGGATGAACCTCAAGCTACCCGGAAACCTGAAGCATTATGATGGCACCGAAAGGCCGGATACCTAGATTGAGGATTACTATAATGCAGTAACCTTTGCCGGAGGAACCCCTAACATCACCTGCCGCATGCTCCAGTTGTACCTTGTAGGTCCAGCCCGGATCTGGCTCAGTGACCTCGAGAAGAACTCCATCTTTTGCTGGTTCGACCTGAAGACCGCTTTCGAGAAACACTTCAGAGGCACCTACAAAAGACCTGCCACGGCAAGCGACCTGCAAGCCTGCATCCAGAAGAAGGGAGAAACCTCAAGAAACTACCTCACACGATGGTTGGCATGCAGGAACGAGTGCGAAAACGTCGACCACACCACCGCCATGTATGCCTTCATTGGTGGACTGCAGAGGGGAGGATTGCTGAGGCATACGCTCACTCGTTTGGCTAACTCAAACAAGCTGACTTTGGATGAAATGATCTCCATCGCCAGTGATCATACTGCCGCCGATGATGATGCAGGCGGTGATCTCGCAGCTACAGCAATCCCCCTACATCAACAAAAGAAGAACCGTGATAACGGCAACAGCAGCAGCCATAAGCGCAAGAACCCTGATGACCAGAAGAGTGGCGGATCCGAGATGGTCGCCATGGCGTTTCAACGCGGAGGTTCAGGAGGCGGAAGAGGACGCGGCCGTGGAGGCGGAGCCGGCAGGGGGTCAGCGACATGCCACTGAGGTCACAGCTGGCGGATCCCGCGCCCCGCAAACCTACGAGGAGTACAGAGACATGCCCTGCCTGGCCCACCTGGATCCGGTTACAGGGAAGTCAACTCACACCAACCGCAACTGCAAGTGGGTCAATGACCTAAAGAACGACCCGGAGGTAGGATACAAGCGAGCCCGGAAGCACCGCCCACGCGGCAAGGGATGCAAGGGTGATACGTCTCCGACGTATCGATAATTTCTTATGTTCCATGCCACATTATTGATGTTATCTACACGTTTTATGCACACTTTATGTCATATTCGTGCATTTTCTGGAACTAACCTATTAACAAGATGCCGAAGTGCCAGTTGCTATTTTCTGCTGTTTTTGGTTTCAGAAATCCTAGTAACAAAATATTCTCGGAATTGGACGAAATCAACGCCCAGGGTCCTATTTTGCCACGAAGCTTCCAGAAGTCCGAAGAGGAGACGAAGAGGGGCCACGAGGGGGCCACACCCTAGGGCGGCGCGGCCCCCCCTTGGCCGCGCGGCCCTGTGGTGTGGGGCCCCCGTGCCGTCTCTTGACCTGCCCTTCCGCCTACAAATAGCCTCCGTCGCGAAACCCCCGTACCGAGAGCCACGATACGGAAAACCTTCCCGGAGACGCCGCCGCCGCCGATCCCATCTCGGGGATCCAGGAGATCGCCTCCGGCACCCTGCCGGAGAGGGGATTCATCTCCCGGAGGACTCTACGCCGCCATGGTCGCCTCCGGAGTGATGTGTGAGTAGTCTACCCCTGGACTATGGGTCCATAGCAGTAGCTAGATGGTTGTCTTCTCCCCATTGTGCTTCATTGTCGGATCTTGTGAGCTGCCTAACATGATCAAGATCATCTATCTGTAATTCTATATGTTGCATTTGTTGGGATCCGATGAATAGAGAATACTTGTTATATTGATTATCAAAGTTATATCTATGTGTTGTTTATGATCTTGCATGCTCTCCGTTACTAGTAGATGCTCTGGCCAAGTAGATGCTTGTAACTCCAAGAGGGAGTATTTATGCTCGATAGTGGGTTCATGCCTCGCATTGACACCGGGACGGTGATGAAAGTTCTAAGGTTGTGTTGTGCTGTTGCCACTAGGGATAAAACATTGATGCTATGTCTAAGGATGTAGTTGTTGATTACATTACGCACCATACTTAATGCAATTGTCTGTTGCTTTGCAACTTAATACTGGAGGGGGTTCGGATGATAACCTGAAGGTGGACTTTTTAGGCATAGATGCAGTTGGATGGCGGTCTATGTACTTTGTCGTAATGCCCAATTAAATCTCACTATACTCATCATGATATGTATGTGCATGGTCATGCCCTCTTTATTTGTCAATTGCCCAACTGTAATTTGTTCACCCAACATGCTGTTTATCTTATGGGAGAGACACCTCTAGTGAACTGTGGACCCCGGTCCAATTCTCTTTACTGAAATACAATCTACTGCAATAGTTGTTCTACTGTTTTCTGCAAACAATCATCTTCCACACAATACGGTTAATCCTTTGTTACAGCAAGCCGGTGAGATTGACAACCTCACTGTTTCGTTGGGGCAAAGTACTTTGGTTGTGTTGTGCAGGTTCCACGTTGGCGCCGGAATCTCTGGTGTTGCGCCGCACTACATCCCGCCGCCATCAACCTTCAACGTGCTTCTTGGCTCCTACTGGTTCGATAACCTTGGTTTCATACTGAGGGAAACTTGCCGCTGTACGCATCACACCTTCCTCTTGGGGTTCCCAACGGACGCGTGTTGAACGCGTATCAAGCAGCTTTTTCTGGCGCCGTTGTTGGGAGATCAAGACCATTTGCAAGGGGAGTCTCCACTTCTCAATCTCTTTACTTTGTTTTTGTCTTGCTTAGTTTTATTTACTACTTTGTTTGCTGCACTAAATCAAAATACAAAAAAATTAGTTGCTAGTTTTACTTTATTTGCTATCTTGTTTGCTATATCAAAAACACAAAAAATTTAGTTACTTGCATTTACTTTATCTAGTTTGCTTTATTTACTGTCTTGCACTCTATATTAAAAATACAAAAAAAATTAGTTACTTTTGTTACCATGTCTTGCTCTGAACCTGTTACTTCTTCGCCTGAAGAATTAGTCTTCACTTTCAAACAAGGGGATGAGGAGAGTTTTAAGGATGCTTGGTCTAGAATTTTTACTTCTTATCGTAAAACTGAACCTCAAATGACTCTAAGTTTGCTCCTTAGTAATTTTTATTTTGGTCTTATGGTTCGCTATAGATATGCTTTGGATACTTTAGTGGGAGGAGATTTCCTTCATTGCAATGGGGATCAAGCTTTTAATGCCATAAAGAAGTTGGTTGCATCACATGATTCAGCTAATAACTTTGATTCAGCCCTCACTAGCATATATAGTAGATTAAACAATCTCGAGATAAGTACATCTCGCTTGGATGATAACTATTGCCATGTTCGTAATCGTCTTGAACAAGTTTTAGTGAACTCTAAACTTTCATTGTGGGATCCTACTGTTAAAATTGTTATCGGTGATCGAACTCTTCATGCCTACTGTGATATTATGTATGAATTTTGCCTTATGCCTGAAAGCATTTACAAATCTTTGAAACTTTGGGGAGTCGATGAAGGAGGAGAAGAAATAACTCTCATTGATAACTCTATTATAATTCCTAAGGGAATAGCCGCAGGTGTGCATACAACCATTCTTGGAAGAACAATATCCATTGATTATCTTGTTGTTGAATGTGTAGGGACAGGAAAAATCACAATCGGAAGATCCCTGCTAAAACTATTGGGAGCAGTCATTGATGTGGGAGAAGGCACTCTGAAATTCACCTCTATACCGGGGGGAAATCATATATTTCCTAAACCAAAGGGAAAGAAAAACAATAAGAAAGGTAAGGGTAAAGCCCAAGGTAAGGTTGACACACCATCTCTTGATAATACTTGATACACACTTTCTGCGCCTAGCTGAAAGGCGTTAAAGAAAAGCGCTTATGGGAGACAACCCATGTTTTTACCTACAGTACTTTGTTTTTATTTTGTGTCTTGGAAGTTGTTTACTACTGTAGCAACCTCTCCTTATCTTAGTTTAGTGTTTTGTTGTGCCAAGTAAAGTCTTTGATAGAAAAGTAAGTACTAGATTTGGATTACTACGCAGTTCCAGATTTCTTTGCTGTCACGAATCTGGGTCTACCTCCCTGTAGGTAGCTCAGAAAATTAAGCCAATTTACGTGCATGATCCTCAGATATGTACGCAACTTTCATTCAATTTGGGCATTTTCATTTGAGCAAGTCTGGTGCCATTTTAAAATTCGTCAATACAAACTGTTCTGTTTTGACAGATTCTGCCTTTTATTTCGCATTGCCTCTTTTGCTATGTTGGATGAATTTCTTTGATCCATTAATGTCCAGTAGCTTTATGCAATGTCCAGAAGTGTTAAGAATGATTGTGTCACCTCTGAATATGTTAATTTTTATTGTGCACTAACCCTCTAATGAGTTGTTTCGAGTTTGGTGTGGAGGAAGTTTTCAAGGATCAAGAGAGGAGTATGATGCAACATGATCAAGGAGAGTGAAAGCTCTAAGCTTGGGGATGCCCCGGTGGTTCACCCCTGCATATTCTAAGAAGACTCAAGCGTCTAAGCTTGGGGATGCCCAAGGCATCCCCTTCTTCATCGACAACATTATCAGGTTCCTCCCCTGAAACTATATTTTTATTCCATCACATCTTATGTGCTTTGCTTGGAGCGTCGGTTTGTTTTTGTTTTTGTTTTGTTTGAATAAAATGGATCCTAGCATTCACTTTATGGGAGAGAGACACGCTCCGCTGTAGCATATGGACAAGTATGTCCTTGGTTTCTACTCATAGTATTCATGGCGAAGTTTCTTCTTCGTTAAATTGTTATATGGTTGGAATTGGAAAATGATACATGTAGTAATTGCTATAAATGTCTTGGGTAATGTGATACTTGGCAATTGTTGTGCTCATGATTAAGCTCTTGCATCATATACTTTGCACCCATTAATGAAGAAATACATAGAGCATGCTAAAATTTGGTTTGCATATTTGGTTTCTCTAAGGTCTAGATAATTTCTAGTATTGAGTTTGAACAACAAGGAAGACGGTGTAGAGTCTTATAATGTTTTCAATATGTCTTTTATGTGAGTTTTGCTGCACCGGTTCATCCTTGTGTTTGTTTCAAATAAGCCTTGCTAGCCTAAACCTTGTATCGAGAGGGAATACTTCTCATGCATCCAAATACTTGAGCCAACCACTATGCCATTTGTGTCCACCATACCTACCTACTACATGGTATTTTCCGCCATTCCAAAGTAAATTGCTTGAGTGCTACCTTTAAAATTCCATCATTCACCTTTGCAATATATAGCTCATGGGACAAATAGCTTAAAAACTATTGTGGTATTGAATATGTAATTATGCACTTTATCTCTTATTAAGTTGCTTGTTGTGCGATAACCATGTTCACTGGGGACGCCATCAACTACTCTTTGTTGAATTTCATGTGAGTTGCTATGCATGTCCGTCTTGTCTGAAGTAAGAGAGATCTACCACCTTATGGTTAAGCATGCATATTGTTAGAGAAGAACATTGGGCCGCTAACTAAAGCCATGATCCATGGTGGAAGTTTCAGTTTTGGACATATATCCTCAATCTCAAATGAGAAAATTATTAATTGTTGTTACATGCTTATGCATAAAAGAGGAGTCCATTATCTGTTGTCTATGTTGTCCCGGTATGGATGTCTAAGTTGAAGAATAATCAATAGCGAGAAATCCAATGCGAGCTTTCTCCTTAGACCTTTGTACAAAAGGCATAGAGGTACCCCTTTGTGACACTTGGTAAAAACATGTGCATTGTGATGATCCGGTAGTCCAAGCTAATTAGGACAAGGTGCGGGCACTATTAGTATACTATGCATGAGGCTTGCAACTTATAAGATATAATTTACATGATACATATGCTTTATTACTACCGTTGACAAAATTGTTTCATGTTTTCAAAATCAAAGCTCTAGCACAAATATAGCAATCGATGCTTTTCCTCTATGGAGGACCATTCTTTTACTTTCAATGTTGAGTCAGTTCACCTATTTCTCTCCACCTCAAGAAGCAAACACTTGTGTGAACTGTGCATTGATTCCTACATATTTGCTTATTGCACTTATTATATTACTCTATGTTGACAATATCCATGAGATATACATGTTATGAGTTGAAAGCAACCGCTGAAACTTAATCTTCTTTTGTGTTGCTTCAATGCCTTTACTTTGAATTATTGCTTTATGAGTTAACTCTTATGCAAGACTTATTGATGCTTGTCTTGAAGTGCTATTCATGAAAAGTCTTTGCTTTATGATTCACTTGTTTACTCATGTCATATACATTGTTTTGATCGCTGCATTCACTACATATGCTTTACAAATAGTATGATCAAGATTATGATGGCATGTCACTCCAGAAATTATCTGTGTTATCGTTTTACCTGCTCGGGACGAGCAGAACTAAGCTTGGGGATGCTGATACGTCTCCGACGTATCGATAATTTCTTATGTTCCATGCAACATTATTGATGTTATCTACATGTTTTATGCACACTTTATGTCATATTCGTGCATTTTACGGAACTAACCTATTAACAAGATGCCGAAGTGCCGATTCTTTGTTTTACGCTGTTTTTGGTTTCAGAAATCCTAGTACCGAAATATTCTCGGAATTGGACGAAATCAACGCCCCGGGTCCTATTTTGCCACGAAGCTTCCAGAAGTCCGAAGAGGAGACGAAGAGGGGCCACGAGGGGGCCACACCCTAGGGCGGCGCGGCCCCCCCCTTGGCCGCGCGGCCCTGTGGTGTGGGGCCCCCGTGCCGCCTCTTGACCTGCCCTTCCGCCTACAAATAGCCTCCGTCGCGAAACCCCCTGTACCGAGAGCCACGATACGGAAAACCTTCCAGAGACGCCGCCGCCGCCGATCCCATCTCGGGGGATCCAGGAGATCGCCTCCGGCACCCTGCCGGAGAGGGGATTCATCTCCCGGAGGACTCTACGCCGCCATGGTCGCCTCCGGAGTGATGTGTGAGTAGTCTACCCCTGGACTATGGGTCCATAGCAGTAGCTAGATGGTTGTCTTCTCCCCATTGTGCTTCATTGTCGGATCTTGTGAGCTGCCTAACATGATCAAGATCATCTATCTGTAATTCTATATGTTGCGTTTGTTGGGATCCGATGAATAGAGAATACTTGTTATGTTGATTATCAAAGTTATATCTATGTGTTGTTTATGATCTTGCATGCTCTCCGTTACTAGTAGATGCTCTGGCCAAGTAGATGCTTGTAACTCCAAGAGGGAGTATTTATGCTCGATAGTGGGTTCATGCCTCGCATTGACACTGGGACAGGATGAAAAAGTTCTAAGGTTGTGTTGTGCTGTTGCCACTAGGGATAAAACATTGATGCTATGTCTAAGGATGTAGTTGTTGATTACATTACGCACCATACTTAATGCAATTGTCTGTTGCTTTGCAACTTAATACTGGAGGGGGTTCGGATGATAACCTGAAGGTGGACTTTTTAGGCATAGATGCAGTTGGATGGCGGTCTATGTACTTTGTCGTAATGCCCAATTAAATCTCACTATACTCATCATGATATGTATGTGCATGGTCATGCCCTCTTTATTTGTCAATTGCCCAACTGTAATTTGTTCACCCAACATGTTGTTTATCTTATGGGAGAGACACCTCTAGTGAACTGTGGACCCCGGTCCAATTCTCTTTACTGAAATACAATCTACTGCAATACTTGTTCTATCGTTTTCTGCAAACAATCATCTTCCACACAATACGGTTAATCCTTTGTTACAGCAAGCCAGTGAGATTGACAACCTCACTGTTTCGTTGGGGCAGAGTACTTTGGTTGTGTTGTGCAGGTTCCACGTTGGCGCCGGAATCTCTGGTGTTGCGCCGCACTACATCCCGCCGCCATCAACCTTCAACGTGCTTCTTGGCTCCTACTGGTTCGATAACCTTGGTTTCATACTGAGGGAAACTTGCCGCTGTACGCATCACACCTTCCTCTTGGGGTTCCCAACGGACGCGTGTTGAACGCGTATCAAAGGGCAAGAACAAGGACAAAGAGGAAGATAGTTCCGAGGCGATGGACAAGGATGATAACTTGCCGGATCCCAAGGTAGGATCCGCAGGTAAATCCAACCCATTCGAGAAAAAGAGCGTGGGGGCTTACCACACTTTCCTCGGAACCCCAACAGTCCGCGCTGCCAAGTCAGCTACCCGGATCCTGAACGCCATAGTTCCGGCTGTGCCGCAGTATGTCAGGTGGTCGGAAATCCCGTGCACATTTGATAGGAAGGATCACCCTGCCATTGTGCCCAAAGAATGCTACGCCTTGGTTGTAAGTCCCCGCATAGACGGGTATGATTTCTCCAAGTGCCTCATGGATGGTGGAGCCAGCTTGAACATCATGTACCTGGAGACTCTAGAGCGGATGAACCTCACCAAGGAACAGCTCAAACACAGCAACACTGAGTTTCACGGCGTGGTTCCGGGTAAGAAGGCGAATTCCCTCGGCAGCATCACACTTCCCGTGGCTTTTGGCGATGTTCACAATTTCCGCGAAGAAAAGATCACGTTTGAAGTTGTGCCCTTCAAGAGCTCCTACCACGTCATCTTCGGCAGGCCCACCTACCACAAGTTCCACGCAAGAGCATGCTACATCTACAACAAGCTCAAGATTCCGGGTCCTAAGGGTATGATTACCGTATCCGGAGACTACAAAAAGGCTCATGAGTGCGAGTTAGGCGAAGCCGCCTTCGCAGAGTCTGTGATATCTGGAGAGGAGCTGAAAGGCTACAGAGCCGCGGTGGATCCGACTGAGATGCAGACCACCAAGAAGCAGATCTCCGAACAGAAGACCTCCTTCAAGGCCGCGATAGAAACCAAGGAGCACGACCTCATCAAAGGCGACCCTTCCAAGCAGGTTTCAGTCGGAGCCAACATGGACCCCAAATAGGAAGACGCGCTCGTCGAGTTCCTCCGCGCTAACATGGATATCTTCGCATGGCAACCTTCTGACATGTCCGGAGTACCTAGGGAACTCGCCGAGCACTACCTCAACATAAATCCGGGGGCTAAACCGGTGAAGCAAGCTATGCGACGCTTTGGAGATAAGAAGCGCCGCGCCATAGGAATGGAACTAGCTAAGTTACTAGAGGCAGGTTTTGTAATAGAAGTTATCCACACCGATTGGGTCGCAAATCCCGTCCTTGTACCCAAAAAGAACACTGAAATACTAAGAATGTGCATCGATTACTCCGGCTTGAACAAACATTGCCCGAAGGATCCGTTCCCCTTGCCGCGCATTGACCAAGTCATTGATTCGACGGCGGGGGCGGAACTTCTGTGTTTTCTTGATGCGTATTCCGGGTATCATCAGATCCGGATGAAGGAGTCCGACCAAAAGGCGACTTCATTCATTACCCCGTTTGGTACTTACTGCTATGTTACCATGCCTTTTGGTTTGAAAAACGCAGGTGCCACCTACCAACCTACGATGCAGCGGTGCCTGAAGGACCAAATTGGCCGGAACGTGCACGCTTACGTCGACGACATCGCGGTCATGACCCGGAAAGGATCCGACTTGATCAGTGACCTCACAGAAACCTTCGACAACCTCCGCAGGTACAAGATGATGTTGAATCCGCTGAAGTGCGTCTTTGGCGTGCCAGCCGGAAAACTCCTTGGCTTCATAGTCTCTCACAGAGGCATTGAGGTTAACCCGGAAAAAATCAAGGCAATCCTGTGTATCAAACGGCCAACTTGTCTCAAAGATGTGCAACGACTAACTGGTTGCGTCGCAGCAATCAGTAGGTTTGTTAGCCGTCTTGGCGAGAAGGCGCTACCTCTGTACAAGCTGCTGAAGAAAACAGACAAATTCGTCTGGGACGACGCAGCCGACGCAGCTCTCCGGGGGTTGAAGGAAATACTCACCTCCCCACCTATCTTGGCAGCCCCAGCAGAGTCAGAGCCAATGCTCCTTTATCTGGCATCTACCAACAAAGTCATCAGCCTCGTCATCGTGGTGGAGCGAAAGGAAGAAGGTCATGAATATGACGTCCAAAGACCTGTCTACTACATTAGCGAGGTACTGACGGACTCAAAGCAAAGATACCCTCACTTTCAGAAGCTGGCTTATGGAGTGTTCCTAGGCAGCCGGAAGTTGAGACACTACTTCCAAGAGCACCCGAATGGGTTGTGAGCAAGGCTCCGCTGTCAACAATTCTCAACAACGCTGACGCAACAGGACGTACGACTAAATGGGGCATCGAACTATCCGCCTTCGACATCGCTTACAAGCCTAGGACTGCGGTTAAATCCCAAGTCTTGGCAGATTTTGTCGCAGATTGGACAGAAGCTCCGGATGCAAGTCTGAAGCCGGAACCAGAAACATGGGTCATGCACTTCGATGGATCCAAGCAGCATCAAGGCTCAGGAGCTGGAGTCACCCTGAAGTCCCCTACCGGAGAAGAACTGCAGTATGTTCTGCAGATCCACTTCGAAGCTACAAACAACATGGCGGAATACGAGGCTCTACTACACGGTCTGCGCATCGCTAAGGAAATCGGGATCAAGCACATTATATGCTGTGGAGATTCCGACCTGGTGGCACAACAAGTAGCCGGAACCTGGAACGCCAGAAATTCCGTCATGGCGGCCTACAGAGACGAAGTTGACGAGATCGCCAAGTGCTTCCTCGGATACGAAGTCAAGTACGTCAGGAGAGACGATAACACGGCGTACATGCTATCCAAGCTCGGATCCGGCAGGAAGCAAATTCCGCCTGGCATTTTCCTGGAGCATCTCCGGATACCCTCGGTGAAGGGCGCTAACCCGGAAAACCCAGAAGTGGCAGTATCTCCGGCTAGGGAAGTGATGGCTATCATTCTGGCTTGGACCCAGCCTTTCCTGGACTACCTTATTGATCAGAAGTTGCCAGAGGACGAGGTCCTCACGCGACAGATCGTCAGACGAGCAAGATCCTACACAATTGTTGATGGACAGCTCTACAAACGAAGCGCAACAGGGGTATTTCTCAAATGCGTCTCTAATCAAGATGGCATTGAAATCCTCAGAGAGATCCATGCAGGGGACTGCGGGCATCATGCCGCTTCCAGGTCACTCGTTGCAAAAGCTTTTCGGCTAGGTTTTTACTGGCTCACAGCTAAAGAAGATGCTGACAAAATAGTCAAGACCTGCCGAGGTTGTCAGTACTACGCTACTCAACCAAACGCTCCAGCCCCAAGAGCTGAAGACCATACCTATCACCCGGCCGTTTGCGGTCCGGGGGCTTGATATGGTTGGTAAGTTAAAAAGATCATCTCTGGCGGTTTTGAATACCTTCTCGGTCGTTGACAAATTCAGCAAGTGGATCGAGGCAAAGCCAGTGAGGAAAGCCGATGGTGCTACGGCACTAAAATTTGTCTGCAGCCTCGTGATGCGATTCGGCATCCCACACAGCATAATTACAGACAATGGCACAAACTTCGCGCAGGGAGAATTGAAGGATTACTGTGAGACAGTAGGGATTCGATTGGACCTTGCATCTGTGGCTCATCCACAGTCAAATGGTCAGGTTGAAAGGGCTAACGACCTAATATTATCAGGAATTAAACCGCGCCTTGAAGAACCGCTGCGACGAGCAGCTGGAGCTTGGGCTGACGAGTTGGAAGCTGTGTTGTGGAGTTTACGAACTACCCCTAACAGATCAACAGGGTTTACCCCATTTTTCCTGGTATACGGATCCGAAGCCGTGCTCCCCTCCGACATCATCCACGATTCACAGCGAGTTTCCGCCTACGATGAAGAAACAGCTGACGAGGCCAGACAGCTATCTGTGGACCTGATCGAGGAAGCTCGGAACTTAGCTGACCAGCGCTCCGCCATCTACCAGCAGAAGCTCCGACGCTATCACAGTCGTCGAGTTCGGAATCGCTCCTTCATGGCAGGAGACCTGGTCCTCCGCCTTCGACAGGTGAAAGACCATAAGCTGCAATCTCCATGGGAAGGACCCTTCGTCGTTAGCAAAGTGCTTCATAATGGGTCGTACTACCTTGTTGATTTCCGTGAGTTGAAGGATAGACCTGCTAACTGGCACCGGAAATGCAAGCGTGAGGATCCGGATGACATCTACGACGAGACAGACCGCCCTTGGAACATCGCACAGCTACGTCCTTTCTACACTTAGCATATTTTTTCCGAGTTACAAACTCTGTAATAGTTCTACATGATCAATGAAATAAAGCTTATGGTTCACTCTTTGAGTCTTTTACCTCCTTTACTTGTTCATTTTAGATCGTGTATGTTTTCCGACTAAAACCGCAGAGCTGGATGTTTCCGCCTAGGCGTGTATGAAAGTTGTGATTTTCAAAATCGTCCTTTAGGACGTAAGCTTAAGTTTTCTGGTGGAATTTTTTTTCGTTGCGAACTCGTGGATTCCTGGTAGCGACTTCCGGCACCGAGGCTGGGGGCTTGTTTCCGCGGTTATGGACGGATGCCATTGGGCTTCGTCACCGCAGGCGAGCGTTTCCGGCCAAAGGTTTTCCGGCTCGTGGAAGGTCAAATGAGTAAGCCGGAAAATTAACAAACCAGCACTTGCTTTTAACAAACGAAATATGCAAATAATTCTAACGGATAGCAGGATAAGTTTTCCGCTCACGCATAATTGTTTCGTCCCTAGATACTTAAGAATTAAAGTTATATTACAAACCCTCGCTGGGGCCAAAATGATGCATTGTTTCTCCCGCAGGAATAAAAGTTTTCACTCCCCCTTAGCCGGAGAAGTCTTGCCCTCTGGATCTTTTTCCTTGGCGTCTTCGGCCGGAGATGACACGTCTTCATCACTTTCTTCCTCTTCTTCAGAAGCTGCAGCGCTGGTCTTTGGTTCCTCTTGGGGAGCGTCCTTGGAGCTGGTCCAGGTAAATTGGGTTCCGGATTCCGCAGGTCGTGCCTCCGCGTCGCGCTCTTTTTGAAGTTCGGCTTCCAAGGGCTCATCCGCAGGAAGAACGACCTTGTCGTAGAAATCATCATGCCGGATCCTGCGCGCGATACGGGTGTCGTAGCCGCTCACTGCATCCAGGAGCGCGTTAACATCCGCATCCGGAGGAACGCCCGTGGTTACCTGCTCAAGATCAAGCTCCGGGTTATGTGCTAAGCACATAGTTAAAGTCATTGCAGCTGCGCCTCGGGCTGATGATGCTTGTAGATCCGTCACCAGCTCCGGAAGAACGTCCATTTTTCCAACAAGTTTGCGAACGTTGCAAGTGCGACTCCTCTTGATGGATAAGTTGTAGCATATCTTGCGGGAGGCGGAGATGAGATCTTTGCAATCATCGCCTGCAAGTTGAAGAAGGTCGTCTCGTGGGAACAAATTCCGACGCTTTTCCGGATACCCAAGCGGCTCTGCATAAGATAATCAGGATATAAGCATGCGATTTGAGCACAAGAAAAAAAAAGTCGGAGCAAACATCTAGACAAGGTTTCAGCATAGTACCCAAGATGTTCTCGTTGAGCAGGTCCCAGTGATGTTCCGCGGTCTCCATATATTTCCGGAGTCCATTGAGCTCTTTCTGCTGCCTCTTGATGGTCTCACTGTCAGCATTTCTTTTCAATATAAATTCGCCCTTTTCCCTGATGTGCTCGGAGTTTTTCTCCGCCAGCTGTTTCTCGGCCTGCTCCCTCTTCAGTTCCGCCTCCTTTAGTTTCGTTTCCAATTCTTGGTACGAGGAGCGCAGGTTCTCAAGTTCCGACGAGGCTGTAGCAAGGGAAGAGGATGCGCCTATAATAACATAAGTCAAAAACAAGTTCAAAGTCAGAATGTGAACTAATGACAAAAAAGGACGGAAACCAACCTTGGGCGTCCGCCAGTTGTTTGTTCAGTTCCGCATTCGCATCTTTCAGAGTCCGGATATTTTCCGCCTGATTCAGAGTAACGCGGCGCTGAAGGGCAATGTTCTTGTGCAGCTCATAATGCAGCGCCTGCTGTTCCTGTAAAACATAGACAGGGCAGGAGTAAAAATTCGGCTTGTAGTAGTGGTTTCCTTCAAAGCATTATTGCCGGAACCTTTCCGCCATAATGCTTGGGGGCTACTGATCCAATTTCAAAACTTTCCCGGAAGTAATCTTTCTCTAAGCATCTAAGCGCTAACTATTCTTTGAGTTTCCGCCTACATGCTTGGGGGCTACTGGGGAGTACCTTTTGCTTGCAGATGAGTTTGTCGAAGAACTGGCCGACATTCTTCTTAAAGTCCTGGATTTCCGATGTCGCGACGTCAGGCTTCCCTGTGCGTTGTTCAGCATGGTGTTGAGCAAGTCTTGTTCAAGCTCCCATTTCTCCGCCTCGGTTAACTTGTTGAAAAACTTGGTAGCATATGCCTTGGGGGTGGAAGTGGTGTCAGCCGGATCTCCAAAGTTCTTCGGAAAAACGACGATGTCACCAGCGCCGTTTCCGGCCTTCTCAGAAGAAGTGACTTCAGCCTCTCCTTGGCCTTGTTCTTCTGCGTCTTCTTGGGCAGGGCCTTTGGCCTTAGGATCTTCTCCGCCCACTTTCTCGCTGCTAACCAGAATTATTTCCGGTGGAGTGTTTGCGGCAGGAGGGGGAGATTGATCAGCCTGAGGGGGAGACGGCCGAGGAGTAGGGTGGGAGGTACTTGGCGGAGCTGGAGTAGTGGGACCAACTGCCGGAGACTTTTTCATGTATTTAGTAATAGGCTCTTGGCTGATGGTCCGCGTGGCAGTGGTACTCGGATTCCTGCAAATAAGTGAAAGGGATGGAATAAGAAATAATTTCGCCAAATAGAGGAGCACCATATTCGGAAACTTACGGGGCGCCGGGGATGATGGGGCGCGTGCGTTTGCCAGCAGTTGAAAGCATCTTCAGGCGTGCATGTTCCACTTTCCTCGAGTCTAGCGGGGGTGGCCTTACGGTCTTGGACTTCTTGGCGGAGGCCTCGCTGCTGGCTCCGGCTTCTGAGCCGGAAGCTATGGCGCGGGGACGCTTCGAAGGTCGAGGGGCCGCCTTGCGGGGTGCATGTTCCTCTTCCTCCTCTTCGTCTTCCGGAACCTCCTCCGCCGCGTCGCCGCTGACAGGGACACGAAGAATGGTGCGTAAGTTTTCCTGCGCCAAAGTGTTGAGCTGGGAGGAATATGAATAAAAGTCAAAGTTAACATCCAAAAACTTGTGAAGTTTGAAGCAACGAAAAGAACAGAGCTTACCGGAGGACACTGGTCGTTTGTGTAGATATCCTTGATCAGTTCCGGGACCTGTTGGCCCCTAGGAATCTTCACCAACGTCTTGAACCTTCTCTTGAGGGAGTCGGCCGGAAGATCGTGGCGAGTGACTCGGAGGAGATCGTCCGCCCCAGTGTAGGCGCACATCAAGCGTGCGTTGTAGCGCAGGGGCTGGATCCTCCGGCTGAACCAGCCAAGGGTAAGCTGAGCTCCGGTTAGCCCGTCGTGGACTAGCCAGGAGATTCTCCGCGCTGCCTTCTCCAAGATAGGAGTTTGGGCGAGCGAGGGAACAAAGCTCCAGCTTGCGAGCTCTTCCGGAGGCTCGTTGATGAACTTGGGCAAGCCATCGTGGACGTCCGGAACTGAGGCGTTCTTCTCATAGAACCATCCGGCGTTCCAGTACCGGACGGATTCGTGCGAATCGTGAGGAGGATACATGCAGCTAGGTCGGAGCATGAACGTCATGCTCCCACAGTTCACCATTGCCTTGTCTTTTGTTTCCTTCTTCACCCGGAAGAAGAACTGCCATAATTTGACATCTGGTCGGATCCCAAGGTGCCCTTCGCAAAGAGTTACGAAGTTGGAAAGGAGGAGGTATGAGTTTGGGCAAATGTTGTGGGGCTGGAGCCCGTATGTGTTGAGGATGGAGAGGAAAAACTCCGAGCAAGGGAGTGATAATCCGCGTTCCACCCAAGCCTTAGTCATGACGATTTCTCCGGCTTCGGGTTTGGGGACGATGGAATCGCGTGTGAAGCTCCAGTGAGTGGAGATCATACCCTCGTTCTGGAGCTCTCTAAGCTCCACATCAGTAGTCTCGCAGGGCCACCACTGACCCCGCTCTCCTTCACGGATTCGGGCCTTGGACGCCCTCTTGTTTTCCGCCTCCTGTACTTTGGCTGCCATCCTAGCTTGTCCCTCGAGTTCTTCTTGAAGCTCTTTGAGGGAGGGGATCCGGCCTGGAGCGGTGCTGGAAGATGCGGAAAACGGTTGAGCTAACCTAATGTCGGAAACATATGGTGGCAGGTATGCTATGGGATCCGGACATATTGGTTCTAATGGATTGGGATCCGGGCTACTCGGAGAGCTACCAGTACAGTGCGATGAATCAAGTGGCATGCTTCCGGCTGCGCCCATGCAAATTATTTGAGTAACCGGATCTACACTAAGTTTGTCTTCTACGAGGCCGGCGCACGTACCGTTAATGGCGCGGTGGCTCGACGGAGCTCCGGTGAAGTCGAGGTCGCCGGACTTGCAGGAAATCACCTCGCGTGACCACGAATCGGCGGCGGGGAGGATTTCCCGTTCAACCGAAGCGGTCTTGGCGCGAGGAGAGGCTTGGACTGGCGGCGCGCGGAGTTCACCGTGGCAAGGTTCGCCGGAGTCAAGATCTGTCGGGCGGCGCGGCGCGAGGAGGAAGATGAAGTGGTGAGGAGAGGTGAAAGAATGAAGAATTACCGAGCCGCGGGGTATTTATAGGCCACACGCGGAGATTCGGGATTCGGATCCGACGGTGGAAACGGAACGGTCACACCGTTGGATGGGCGACACGTGTTTTAGGTCAAGTGCGGTAAAACGACGTGGAGGTAACTTAACCATGCACTCCCGAAAATTCCGGCTAAAGATCTGCATCTGCGAAAATTTAGCGCGGGAAATAAGGAGGTTGTGCGCGGGAAAAGCGGAGTCTCCGTTGTTATACGTAAACTGAAGATGAGGGACTTCCGAGTGAATGAATCCGGAATCAAGTAAAAGTTTTGAAGCTCTTCAAGATTCTCTTCGGATCCGAGTTGAATGAAGTCGGACGAATGATGAATCTCGGAGAACTTCGGGGGCTACTGTTGTGGGTATACTTTATGGGTATATCAACGGCATGGCCTAGATCCGGCAAGCCCGGGTGGCCCATAGTTGGTGGTGAGGCATGTGGCCCATCGGGCGGCTAGTTGTTGTAGATCATGAAGGGTGAAGTCCAGCCTAGGAACAGGAAGCCGGATCTAGGCCGACCTACGAAGGAGGCCGGATCCGTGACAGCCCATGAAGTATCCGGATCCAGCACGTACTTGGAGGAAGGCGGATCCTTGACGTACACGGCAAGACATTGTACTGTAGTTAGGCAACTTGTATTCCGGCTAGGACTCTCCATGTAAACCCTAGATCCGTGCGCCTATATAAGCCGGATCCCGGGAGCCCTAGAGGGACAACCACAACTCATTGTAACAACGCGAGAGCGCCCAGATAATTCCAGACAAGCAGCAGTAGGCCCTGTCATCGTGCAGGTGTTCCGAAGCTGGGTAACTCGCGTACCACCGTCCCGTGTGCACTCCGCCCTATGGCCCCTACTTCTTCTCCCCCTCGTGAGGATCCCTCCTCCGAGGTACCGTCGATTAGGCAACGACAGTTATCCATAACACGTTCAATAATTTTCATGGGTATCTTGAAAGCAGTACTTGCAGTAGGTGGATTTAAAATATCACAAGCTTCATTAGAGTTATCGCATATGGGAGATAAAATATTATCAAAGCAAATTTTCTCCCCTAAAGATGGGAAGCTAAAAAGATCATGAAAACTAGCTTCCCCAAGCTTAGACTTCTCCATAGCATTAGCAGTAATTGCATTCATACTAATAACATTGCTACTAGCATGCAAATAAGGTTCCATAGGTTTTTTAATTTCCGCATCAAACAATTCTAACTCAGGAAAAAGATTAAAAAGCTCACCAATTTTTTTGTTGTTTTCCATTATGTCTAACTAGTGAAAATAAAAACAAGAAACAAAAAGATGCAATTGCAGGATCTAAAGGAAATAGCTTCGAGCACTCACACACCGGCAACAGTGCTAGGAAATAGCTTGATGTCGGAGGATGTGAATACCTTTTACCTTACCTCCCCGGCAACGGCGCCAGAAAATAGCTTGATGTCTACGCACGTTTCTATTCCTGTAGATAGTGTTGGGTCTCCAAGAGCAGAGGTTTGTAGAACAACAGCAAGTTTCCCTTAAGTGAATCACCCAAGGTTTATCAAACTCAGGGAGGAAGAGGTCAGAGATATCCCTCTTAAGCAACCCTGCAATTACGATACAAGAAGTCTCTTGTGTCCCCAACACACCTAATACACTTGTCAGATGTATAGGTGCACTAGTTCGGCGAAGAGATAGTGAAATACAAGTAGTATGGATGTATATGAGTGGTAATAGCAATCTGAATAAAATATGGCGGCGAGTAAACATGCAACAGAACAGTAAATAAACGGAGTTTCAGTGCTTGGAAACAAGGCCTAGGGATCATACTTTCACTAGTGGACACTCTCAACATTGATCACATAACTGAATAAACAAATACTACTTTCTCTACACTCTCTTGTTGGATGACAAACACCATTCATTGTGTAGGGCTACAAGAGCACCTCAATGCCGGAGTTAACAAGCTCCACAACATTCGATGTTCATATTTAAATAACCTTAGAGTGCACGATAGACCAACGCAATTATACCGAGTACTAACATAGCATGCACCTGTCAACATCAGCTATTAAAGGGGGAATAGATCACAGCAATACTATCATAGTAATAGTTAACTTCATAATCTACAAGAGATCACAATCATAACCTACGCCAAGTACTACATGATGCACACACTGTCCACATTACATCATGAAGGAGGAATAGACTACTTTAATAACATCACTAGAGTAGCACATAGATGATATTCAACTAGATCATAAAGCTCATGATCACATAAAGATCACATGGGAGAGAGAGATGAACCACATAGCTATGGTAGAGTGATAACCCACAAGTATAGGGGATCGCAACAGTCTTCGAGGGAAGTAAAACCCAAATTTATTGATTCGACACAAGGGGAGGTAAAGAATACTTATAAGCCTTAACAACTGAGTTGTCAATTCAGTTGCACCTGGAGAAGCACTAGTAACAGGGGTGATGTGAAAGCAGTAGTAATATGCGAGCAGTAGTAACAGTAACACAGCAGCAGTAATAGTAACACAGAGGCAATAACACCAGAAAATAGTTAATACTACTTCCAATGACATGTAGGAACGAGTATATGATGATGAGAGATGGACCGGGGTTCCCAGCTATCTACACTAGTGGTAACTCTCCAATAACAAGTGTTGGGTGAACAAATTACAGTTGGGCAATTGATAGGATTGAAATAGCATTAAGACAGAACATCAAGATTATTAATCATGTAGGCATGTTTTCCATATATAGTCATACGTGCTCGCAATGAGAAACTTGTACAACATCTTTTGTCCTACCAGCCGGTGGCAGCCGGGCCTCTAGGGAATCTACTGGAAATTAAGGTACTCCTTTTAATAGAGCACCGGAGTAAAGCATTAACACTCCGTGAAAACATGTGATCCTCATACCTAAGACTTCCCCTCCAGTTGTCCCAATTTCTGTCACTTTGGGGCCATTGGTTCCGGACATAGACATGTGCAAACAACTTGTAGATACAATCTAAGCAATAAGTATAGAGCTTAAATCTAAGATCGTGTCACTCGGGCCCTAGTGACAAGCATTAAACACAACAAGATTGCAGCAACAATAACTTCACAAACTTTATAGATAGACTAATCATAATGTAACAATCCATCGGATCCCAACAAACACAACACCGATTACATCATATGAATCTCAATCATGTAAGGCATCTCATGAGATCATTATATTGAAGTACATGGGGGAGAGAATACCAACTAGCTACAGCTAGAACCCGTAGTCCATGGGGGAACTACTCACGGAGCATGATGGAGGCGGTGGCGTTGATGGAGATGGCTTCCGGGGGCACTTCCCCGTCCCGGCAGGGTGCCGGAACAGAGACTTCTGTCCCCCGAATTAGAGTTTTGCGATGGTGGCGGCGCCCCTGGAGTCTTTCTGGAGTTTCGTCAATTGGTATCGATGTTTTAGGTCACCAGGGCTTAAATAGGCGAAGAGTCGGAGTCAGAGAGGCCACGGGGCCTCCTCGCACTAGGCCGGCGCGGCCAGGGTGGAGCCCGCGCGGCCCTGTTGTGTGGGGCCCCCAGGGCTCCCCTCTGGTCCCCCTCTGACTTTCTGGAAGGTTCCGGGAAAAATAAGGTTCTGGGCGTTGATTTCGTCGAATTCCGAGAATATTGCCCGAACAGCCTTTCTAGAACCAAAAACAACAGAAAACAGCAACTGGCCCTTCGGCATCTCGTTAATAGGTTAGTTCCGGAAAATGCATGCAAGAAAAACATGTAAGTATTGTCATAAAACAAGCATGGAACATCAGAAATTACAGGTACGTTGGAGACGTATCAGCATCCCCAAGCTTAGTTCCTGCTCGCCCTCGAGTAGGTAAACGATAAAAAGTGTAATTTCTGTAGTGACATGCTACTTACATACCCTTGATCATACTATTATAAAGTATATGAGATGAATGCAGTGACTCAAGGCAATGATCTATAGTTGCTAACAAATAGATAACACATAGCCAAACTTTTCATGAATAGTACTTTCAAGACAAGCATCAAAAGTCTCGCATAAGAGTTAACTCATAAAGCAATAAATTCAAAGTAAAGGCATTGAAGCAACACAGAGAAAGATTTAAGTTTTAGCAGTTGCTTTCAACTTTCAACATGCATATCTCATGGATAATTGTCAACACAAAGTAATATGATGAATGCAAATATGCAAGTATGTAAGAATCAATGCACAGTTGACACAAGTGTTTGCTTCTAAGATGGAAGGAAGTAGGTAAACTGACTCAACATAAAGTAAAAGAATGGCCCTTCGCAGAGGGAAGCAGGGATTAAATCATGTGCTAGAGCTTTTTAAGTTTTGAAATAATATAGAGAGCATAAAAGTAAAGTTTTGAGAGGTGTTTGTTGTTGTCAACGAATGGTAGCGGGTACTCTAACTACCTTATCAACCAGACTTTCAAGAGCGGCTCCCATGAAGGACGTTATCTCTACCAGCAAGGTAGATCATCCCTCTTCTCTTTTGTTTACACATGTATTTTAGTTTTATTTATGGTTGACACTCCTCCCAACCTTTTGCTTTCACAAGCCATGGCTAACCGAATCCTCGGGTGCCTTCCAACATTCACATACCATGAAGGAGTGTCTATTTGCAAAATTAAGTTGCTTACTGATGAATCAGATCAAAACATGTGAAGAGAATTATTAATGAAAGTTGATTAATTGGGGGCTGGGAACCCCGCGCCAGCTCTTTTTGCAAAATTATTGGATAAGCGGATGTGCCACTAGTCCATTATGAAAGTCTGTCAGGAGTAAATGACAAGATTGAAAGATAAACACCACATACTTCCTCATGAGCTATAAAACATCAACACAAATTGAGAAGCATTTTGAAGGTTTAAAGGTAGCATATGAAGTATTTACTTGGAATGGCAGGAAATACCACATAGTAGGTAGATATGGTGGACACAAATGGCATAGGTTTTGGCTCAAGGTTTTGGATGCACGGGAAGCATTTCCTCTCAGTACAAGGCTTTGGCTAGAAAGGTTGTTTGAAGCAAACACAAGTATGAACCGGTACAGCAAAACTTACATAAGAACATATTGCAAGCATTATAAAACTCTACACTGTCTTCCTTGTTGCTCAAACACTTTTACCAGAAAATATCTAGACCTTAAAGAGACCAATCATGCAAACCAATTTCAACAAGCTCTACAGTAGTTCTCCACTAATGGGTTCAAACTACATGATGCATGAGTAAACATGATATACTTGAGAGCTCAAAACAATTTCCAAGTATCAAATTATCCAAGACAATATGAAGCATTTTCTGTTTCCAACCAAATAACAATGAGTGCAATAGCTTCCAACTTTTGTCATTGAACATTAAAAGTAAGAGCGAAGAACACGAGTGTTCATATGAAAAAGCGGAGCGTGTCTCTCTCCCAAACAAGGATTGCTAGGATCCAAATTTATTCAAACATAAACAAAAATAAAAACACACAGACGCTCCAAGTAAAGCACATAAGATGTGACCGAATAAAAATATAGTTTCAATAGAAGAAACCTGATAAGTTGATGAAGAAGGGAATGCCTTGGGCATCCCTAAGCTTAGACGCTTGAGTCTTCTTGAAATATGCAGGGATGAACCGCGGGGGCATCCCCAAGCTTAGACTTTTCACTCTTCTTGATCATATATCATCCTCCTCTTTTGACCCTTGAAAACTTCCTTCACACCAAACTTCTCATAAACTTCATTAGAGGGGTTAGTACTCAAAAAAAATTAATCCACTTTAGCCCTGTAGTGACACATTGCAAGTACTCAATAAAACATTAGCTACAGCTCTCCACGTCTAGAAAACCTTGCTTAAAGTTCACAAGAGACAATGCAAAAAACAGAGACAGAATCTGTCAAAACAGAACAGCCAGTAAAGACGAATTTTTAAGAGGTACTTCCGTTGCTCAAATCAGAAAACTCAAAACTAATGAAAGTTGCGTACATATCTGAGGAACACGCACGTAAATTGGCAGATTTTTCTGAGTTACCTACAGAGAGCCCTGCCCAAATTCGTGACAGATAGAAATCTATTTCTGCGCAGAAATCCAAATCTAGCATCAACCTTCTATTAGAGACTTCACTTGGCACAACATTGCAATAAAATAAGGATAAGGAGAGGTTGCTACAGTAGTAACAACTTCCAAGACACGACAAAACAGTAGCAAAAGAAAGACATGGGTTATCTCCCAAGAAGTGCTTTCTTTATAGCCATTAAGATGGGATCAGCAATTTTAATGATGCACTCGCAAGAAATAAGAGTTGAAGCAAAAGAGAGCATAAAAAAGCAAGTTCAAAACACATTTAAGTCTAACCCACTTCCTATGCATAGGAATCTTGTACACAAATAAATGCATGAAGAACAAAGTGACAAGCATAAGAAGATAAAACAAGGGTAACTTTAAAATTTTCAGCATATAGAGAGGTGTTTTAGTACCATGCAAATTTCTTCAACCATATTTTCCTCTCTCATAATAATTTTCAGTAGCTTCATGGATAAACTCAACAATATAACTATCACATGCAGCATACTTTCCATGATCTACAAACACATAATTTTTATCAAGCTCAAAAATAGTAGGATCAAAACTTTCAAACCCACTTTTATCAATAATATAACAAGATGATCGATCAATCTCAAGAGATATGGGACTCATAGATAAAGCCAAGACTTCTCCAATCTCATTTTCATTAGTAGTACAATTAATATTATCAAGTAACATAGGACCATCATCTAGAGATTTATCATAAACATTTGCTAAGCAGAACTCTTTAGTACCATGCATTTCGACATCAGGCACAAACAAAGCATTATCATAAGATTTATCAAAGTAGCATGGATTATCATAGATAACAGTAGCATAATTATTCTCACAAGTTTTACTCATAGGGAATATTTCAAGAGAATCCACAGGAACATAACATTCATCCTCCTTTGGTAAGCATGGAGGACAATCAAATAGTGTAAGAGATAAAGAGTTACTCTCATTAGAAGGTTGGCATGGGTAGCTAATCCATGCTTCCTCCTTTTGTTCATCACTCTCCTCTTCTTTTTCATCCAATGAGCTTTCAGGTTCATCAATTTCTTCTTCCACTGGTTCCTGCAAATTGTGAGTGCATACTTGTGCATTAATGAGTCTCTCTTTATAATCAATGATATAAGGATTATCACTGTAGCTTTCTATGCAAAAATTAAGGATAGAAGAGACATAATCTTTAAGGTCCTTACAAACAACACAAGTTTCATAATTTTTAGACATGAAGGATTCTATCTCAGAGACTCCCATAAATAAGATAAATTGTTCTACCTCTTCGAACCCAAAATGAATATAGTTATTCCAATTATAGTTCTTAATTAAAACTTCCTCACTAAAGCCACATTGAAATTTAAGATGTTTAGTATCCTGTTTAGAGCAACAGTTTATATCATGGCGTTTAAGCAAGATTTTAGCAATTGTATTCAATTTTTCTATCACAGCACTCATAACTTTTCCCGTTCTTGATTCTCTATAATTATTATATAATTCTATAAGCTCCAAGTAGGTTGTAGGTTCTCCCATAGCAACAGTTTTTAATTTTTCGGTTTTTCAAATTTTTATGGATTTTCGGGTATATGAGGAAAATAAAACAAGACAAAAACAAACTAGACAAAAGTAAACTAGGCAAAATAAAACTAGACAGAAATAAACTAAGCAAAACAATACTAGACAGAAGTAAACTAAGCAAAACAAAATAAAATAAAACAAAAACAGAGAGAGAGAGGTAGAGTGTACTCCCCAGGTGAACTTATGAGTAGAGCTATGCCTCCCCGGCAACGGCGCCAGAAAATAGTCTTGATAACCCACAAGTATAGGGGATCACAACAGTCTTCGAGGGAAGTAAAACCCAAATTTATTGATTCGACACAAGGGGAGGTAAAGAATACTTATAAGCCTTAACAACTGAGTTGTCAATTCAGTTGCACCTGGAAAAGCACTAGTAATAGGGGTGATGTGAAAGCAGCAGTAATATGCGAGCAGTAGTAACAGTAACACAGCAGCAGTAATAGTAACACAGAGGCAATAGCACCAGAAAATAGTTGATACTACTTCCAATGACATGTAGGAACGAGTATATGATGATGAGAGATGGACCGGGGTTCCCAGCTATCTACACTAGTGGTAACTCTCCAATAACAAGTGTTGGGTGAACAAATTACAGTTGGGCAATTGATAGGATTGAAATAGCATTAAGACAGAACATCAAGATTATTAATCATGTAGGCATGTTTTCCATATATAGTCATACGTGCTCGCAATGAGAAACTTGTACAACATCTTTTGTCCTACCAACCGGTGGCAGCCGGGCCTCTAGGGAATCTACTGGAAATTATGGTACTCCTTTTAATAGAGCACCGGAGCAAAGCATTAACACTCCGTGAAAACATGTGATCCTCATACCTAAGACTTCCCCTCCAGTTGTCCCAATTTCTGTCACTTTGGGGCCATTGGTTCCGGACATAGACATGTGCAAACAACTTGTAGATACAATCTAAGCAATAAGTATAGAGCTTAAATCTAAGATCGTGTCACTCGGGCCCTAGTGACAAGCATTAAACACAACAAGATTGCAGCAACAATAACTTCACAAACTTTATAGATAGACTAATCATAATGTAACAATCCATCGGATCCCAACAAACACAACACCGATTACATCAGATGAATCTCAATCATGTAAGGCAGCTCATGAGATCATTGTATTGAAGTACATGGGGGAGAGAATACCAACTAGCTACAGCTAGAACCCGTAGTCCATGGGGGAACTACTCACGGAGCATGATGGAGGCGGTGGCGTTGATGGAGATGGCTTCCGGGGGCACTTCCCCGTCCCGGCAGGGTGCCGGAACAGAGACTTCTGTCCCCCGAATTAGAGTTTCGCGATGGTGGCGGCGCCCCTGGAGTCGTTCTGGAGTTTCGTCAATTGGTATCGATGTTTTAAGTCACCAGGGCTTAAATAGGCGAAGAGTCGGAGTCGGAGGGGCCACGGGGCCTCCTCACACTAGGCCGGCGCGGCCAGGGTGGAGCCCGCGCGGCCCTGTTGTGTGGGGCCCCCAGGGCTCCCCTCTGGTCCCCCTCTGACTTTCTGGAAGGTTCCGGGAAAAATAAGGTTCTGGGCGTTGATTTCGTCGAATTCCGAGAATATTGCCCGAACAGCCTTTCTGGAACCAAAAACAACAGACAACAAAGAACTGCCCTTCGGCATCTCGTTAATAGGTTAGTTCCGGAAAATGCATAAAAACATTATAAAGTGCAAGCAAAACATGTAAGTATTGTCATAAAACAAGCATGGAACATCAGAAATTATAGGTACGTTGGAGACGTATCATAGAGCCCTCAGCCTCGGGGGAGAATTACTCCCTCCTCATCATGGAGACAGCGATGGCGGTGAAGATGGCTGTGGAGATGCCTTCCGGGGGCATTTCCCCGTCCCGGCGGCGTGCCGGAACAGAGACTTTTGTCCCCCGAATCTTGGCTTCACGATGGCGGCGGCTCTGGAACTTTTCTCGTATCGTGGCTTATTCCTTTAGGGTTTTCGCGATGGAGTCCTTAAGTAGGCGGAAAGGCAGCCTCGGAGGGGCCCTGGTGGGGCCACACAATAGGGGGGCGCGCCCCCCTTGGGCCGCGCCGCCACCATGTGTGGTGGCCCTGGGCCTCTCCTCTGGCCCCTCTCCGGTGTTCTGGAAGCTTCGTGGAATTATAAGATACTGGGCGTTGATTTCGTCCAATTCCGAGAATATTTCCTTACTAGGATTTCTGAAACCAAAAACAGCAGAAAACAAGAACTGGCTCTTCGGCATCTCGTCAATAGGTTAGTTCCGAAAAATGCATCAAAACGATATAAAGTGTGAACAAAACATGTAGGTATTGTCATGAAACAAGCATGGAACATAAGAAATTATAGATACGTTGGAGACGTATCATGCCCCCTTCCAAGGTTTTCGAAGAACTTCCTTTCGTGAAACCTTTTTCATAAAACATCTTTTTCAATGGGCTCCCAACCGATAGTCCAGCTTTATTTGAAAAGCGAGGATGAGGGGAAGATAAGGTGTTAATCACCATATCACTAATGGAGTGTTCCAGTAGGTATCAACGAGGACATCACCCGCAAGAGTGGAATATTAAAACTTCGAGTGGCATAACCACTCACATAAATAAATAACAAGACATGCAATTTATAACATTGGTAGTAATGCAAGAGTAAGACAATATGGGTAAGGTATGCATCAAGAGGTGGCTTGCCTTGGTTGGCTATTTGCCCCTAGACTTCATCTTCATGAACCATCTGCTCTTCCTTCCTCTTCGAAATCCTCACCAAGATCCTCTCCTTCTCTGATAGTAAGATTAGGGATTGAAACCTCTATTCCATCTTGGTTTGTATTTGATTTGATCTTCAAATATTGTGGCTTGCTACGGTAATATCAAGATGAACTCCATTTACTTTGTTATGATATCATTATGTTATTGTCCTATCATGTGTGAGTAGATTTCATTGGCGCGGGAGATGTAGGGGGATTGGTGAGGTGTGATGTGCCAATTTTATTCCATCTATTTGTGAATTAATGACTAAGATGATTGTATATGAGTATGAACGTTTATGTGAACCTAATGTTGTTATCTAATTTAAGAGCCCAGATAGCATCATCTCAAGAACTCATAAACATGAACTTGTGTACTAGTGAATCGCCGACCCCCGAGTGACACAGCCGATATCAAAGTGGATCTAGCAATACTCGAGGAATCACAAGGAACCACCAAGCTTAAACCTTTACTCCGGTTTAACCACCATAATAGATGCGCTGACCATGGCTTTGGTAACAGGCAGAAGGATTATTGGAGGAAGATGAAATCTATTGATGACCCACAAGTATAGGGGATCGCAACAGTCTTCGCGGGAAGTAAAACCCAATTTATTGATTCGACACAAGGGGAGACAAAGAATACTTGAAAGCCTTAACAGCGGAGTTGTCAATTCAGTCGCACTGAAACAGACTTGCTCGCAAGAGTTTATCAAGAGTAACAGTTTTATAGCAAGAGTGAGTGAAATAACAAAGACAAAGTAACAAAGACAGCGTAGTGATTATAGTAAACAAAGAGATTAAAATACTGTAGGCACAGGGATGGATGAACGGGCGTTGCATGGATGAGAGAAACTCATGTAACAATCAAAGCAGGGCATTTGCAGATAATAATAAAATGGTATCCAAGTACTAATCAATCAATAGGCATGTGTTCCATATTTAGTCGTACGTGCTCGCAATGAGAAACTTGCACAACATCTTTTGTCCTACCAGCTGGTGGCAGCCGGGCCTCTAGGGAATCTACTGGAAATTAAGGCACTCCTTTTAATAGAGCACCGGAGCAAAGCATTAACACTCCGTGAACACATGTGATCCTCATATCACCGCCTTCCCCTTCGGTTGTCCCAATTTCTGTCACTTTGGGGCCTCGGGTTCCGGACAACAATACGTGTATACAACTTGCAGGTAAGATCATAAAGCAATGAATATCATCATGAATTGATAACATGTTCGGATCTGAGATCATGGCACTCGGGCCCTAGTGACAAGCATTAAGCATAACAAGTTGCAACAATATCATAAAATTACCAATTACGGACACTAGGCACTATGCCCTAACAATCTTATGCTATTACATGACCAATCTCATCCAATCCCTACCATCCCCTTCAGCCTACAGCGGGGGAATTACTCACACATGGATGGGGGAAACATGGCTGGTCGATGGAGTGGTGTCGGTGGTGATGATGGCGATGATCTCCTCCAATTCCCCGTCCCGGCGGAGTGCCAGAACGGAGTTTCTGGTCCCGAGACGGAGTTTCGCGATGGTGGCGGCGTACTGGATGTCTTCTGGCGATTTCTTCTAACCCCCGTGCGTTTTTAGGTCGAAGGCGTTAAGTAGTCCAAAGGAGGGCGTCGGGGGCCAGCCGAGGCGGCCACACAATAGGGCGGCGCGCCCCCCTCCTGGGCCGCGCCGGCCTAGTGTGTGGGGGCCTCGGGCCCCCACCTGGCTTGCCCTTCTGGCCCCGTCAATATTCTGGGAAAATAGGACCTTTCGCATAAATTCCGAGGATTTTCCTGAAAGTTGGATTTCTGCACAAAAACGAGACACCAGAGCAGTTCTGCTGAAAACAACGTTAGTCCGTGTTAGTTGCATCCAAAATACACAAATTAGAGGCAAAACAATAGCAAAAGTGTTCGGGAAAGTAGATACGTTTTGGACGTATCAACTCCCCCAAGCTTAGCTTATTGCTTGTCCTCAAGCAATTCAGTTAACAACTGAGTGCGATAAAAGAACTTTCACGAACACATTTGTTCATATGATGTAAATATTCTCATGATATGGCAAGTACTTAAGCAATTCATAATAAGATACATGCAAATAAAATCATCTAATAGCTATGTCAATCATGGAAAAGGTACCAACAAATTAATAATGAGCATCATGAATCATGTCTATCAGCAGGATTGCAATGTTCATAGAAGGATATGATAAAGTGGTATCTCGCTTGCCCGTATTTGTACAGCAAAACATAAATGCTTGGGCACCTTTGAGGTTCATGGGAAGACTGGAAGTAGAGATTATCAAAGATAAAAGCATCAAAGTTATACCACAGTTAATCACATTTTGGGACAAGCATATTATACTAAGAATGACAGTTGTGCTCTCAAGAAAGTGCTCAAAGAAAGGATGGAGACTCAATGTAAAAGTAAAAGATTGACCCTTCGCAGAGGGAAGCAGGGATTAACATGTGCTAGAGCTTTTCATTTGTAAAACATGAGTAAAATTATTTTGAGAGGTGTTTGTTGTTGTCAACGAATGATAGTGGGTACTCTAACTACCTCACAACGGACTTTCAAGAGCGGCTCCCATGAAGGGCGTTATCTCTACCAGCAAGGTAAATCATCCCTCTTCTCTTTTGTTTACACATATATTTTAGTTTCATTATGGATGACACTCCCCCCAACCTTTGCTTACACAAGCCATGGCTAACCGAATCCTCGGGTGCCTTCCATCAATCACATACCATGGAGGAGTGTCTATTTGCAATTTAAGTTGCTTACTGATAAATCAGGGCAAAACATGTGAAGAGAATTATTAATGAAAGTTGATTAATTGGGGCTGGGAATCCCGTTGCCAACTCTTTTTGCAAAATTATTAGATAAGCGGATGTGCCACTAGTCCATTATGAAAGTCTGTCAGGAGTAAATGACAAGATTGAAAGATAAACACCACATATTTCCTCATGAGCTATAAAACATTGACACAAATTGAGAAGCATTTTGAAGGTTTTAAAGGTAGCACATGAGAATTTACTTGGAATGGTTTGAAATGCCATGTATAGGTATTTATGGTGGACACTCTGGAATAACTTGGTTTTCAGGAGTTTGGAAGCACGAGCAGCGTTCCCGCTCAGTACAAGTGAAGGCTAGCTATAGACTGGGAAGCGACAATCAAGAGAGCAGTAACTGTCATAATCATGCTTGCGACAAAATAAATTAACGGAGGCATAAAAGTGATACCAGAACTCTGAGGTAAAGTAAATCATCGAGGCTTAATTGACTTTTGTTCAGTCATATGCATGCGTGAGCATGTGCCAGGTTGATTCAAGTGAATTATTCAGAGGATGATACTGATACGTCTCCGACGTATCGATAATTTCTTATGTTCCATGCCACATTATTGATGATATCTACATGTTTTATACATATTATATGTCGTATTTATGCATTTTCCGGCACTAACCTATTAACGAGATGCCGAAGAGCCAGCTTGTCTTCATTGCTTTTTGGTTTCAGAAATCCTACAAAGGAAATATTCTCGGAATTGGACGAAATCAACGCCCAGGGTCCTATTTTGCCACGAAGCTTCCAGAAGACCGAGGGGGAAAGGAAGTGGGGCCACGAGGCGCCGCCACAACAGGGCGGCGCGGCCTAGGTCTTGGCCGTGCAGCCCTGGCGTGTGGGGCCCTCGTGTGGCCCCCCGCGTTGCCCTTCCGCCTACTTAAAGCCTTCGTCGCGAAACCCCCAGTACCGAGAGCCACGATACGGAAAACCTTACTGAGACGCCGCCGCCACCAATCCCATCTCGGGGGATTCTGGAGATCACCTCCGGCACCCTGCCGGAGAGGGGAATCATCTCCCGGAGGACTCTTCACCGCCATGGTCGCCTCCGGAATGATGAGTGAGTAGTTCACCCCTGGACTATGGGTCCATAGCAGTAGCTAGATGGTCGTCTTCTCCTTATGTGCTTCATTGTTGGATCTTGTGAGCTGCCTAACATGATCAAGATCATCTAGCTGTAATGCTATATGTTGTGTTTGTCGGGATCCGATGGATAGAGAATACTATGTTATGTTAATTATCAATCTATTACCTATGTGTTGTTTATGATCTTGCATGCTCTCCGTTATTAGTAGAGGCTCTGGCCAAGTTTTTACTCTTAACTCCAAGAGGGAGTATTTATGCTCGATAGTGGGTTCATGCCTCCATTAAATCTGGGACAAGGTGTGAGAAAGTTCTAAGGTTGTGGATGTGTTGTTGCCACTAGGGATAAAACATTGATGCTATGTCCAAGGATGTAGTTATTGATTACATTACGCACCATACTTAATGCAATTGTCTGTTGTTTGCAACTTAATACTGGAAGGGGTTCGGATGATAACCTGAAGGTGGACTTTTTAGGCATAGATGCATGCTGGATAGCGGTCTATGTACTTTGTCGTAATGCCCAATTAAATCTCACAATACTTATCATATCATGTATGTGCATTGTTATGCCCTCTCTATTTGTCAATTGCCCGACTGTAATTTGTTCACCCAACATGCTATTTATCTTATGGGAGAGACACCTCTAGTGAACTGTGGACCCCGGTCCTATTCTTTACATCGCATACAATCCACTGCAATACTTGTTCTACTGTTTTCTGCAAACAATCATCTTCCACACAATACGGTTAATCCTTTGCTACAGCAAGCCGGTGAGATTGACAACCACACTGTTTCGTTGGGGCAAAGTACTTTGGTTGTGTTGTGCAGGTTCCACGTTGGCGCCGGAATCCCTGGTGTTGCGCCGCACTACATCCCACCGCCATCAACCTTCAACGTGCTTCTTGGCTCCTCCTGGTTCGATAAACCTTGGTTTCTTTCTGAGGGAAAACTTGCTGCTGTGCGCATCATACCTTCCTCTTGGGGTTCCCAACGAACGTGTGAGTTACACGCCATCAAGCATATTTTCTGGCGTCGTTGCCGGGGAGATCAAGACACGCTGCAAGGGGAGTCTCCACAATCCAATCTCTTTAGTTTGTTTTTGTCTTGCTTTATTTTATTTACTACTTTGTTTGCTGCACTTAAACAAAACACAAAAAAAATTAGTTGCTAGTTTTACTTTATTTACTATCTTGTTTGCATTCTCTATATCAAAAACACAAAAAAATTAGTTACTTGCATTTACTTTATCTAGTTTGATTTATTTACTATTGCTAAAATGAATACTCCTAAGAACACCAAGTTGTGTGATTTCACTAGTTAGGCTTAATGGAAAACAACAACAAAATGAGCTTCTTATTCTATTTCCTGATTTAAGACATGGATGGTTTGATGCGAAAATTAAAAAACCTATGGAACATATTAGTATGAACGCTTTGAACACCATTGTTGCTAATGATATGGAAAATTCTAAGCTTGGGGAAGCTGGCTTTGATGAGCATGATATTTTTAGTCCCCCAAGCATTGAGGAGAAAATTTACTTTGATGATACTTTGCCTCCTATTTATGATGATTATAATGATATTGGTCTTTTAGTACACTTTGTTATGGAGGATAAATTTGATTATGATTACAATATGCCTCCTATATTTGATAATGAGAATAATAATGATAGCTACTTTGTTGAATTTGCTCCCACTACAACTAATAAAATTGATTATGCTTATGTGGAGAGTAATGATACTTTTATGCATGTGAATAAGAATGCTTTATGTGATACTTATATTGTTGAGTTTGTTCATGATGCCTCTGAAAGTTATTATGAGAGAGGAAAATATGGTTGTAGAAATTTTTATGTTACTAAAACACCTCTCTATATGCTGAAATTTTTGAAGTTACACTGGTTTTATCTTCCTATGCTTGTTACTTTGCTCTTCATGAACTTGTTTATTTACAAGATTCCTATGCATAGGAAGCATGTTAGGCTTAAATGTGTTTTGAATTTGCTTCTTGATGCTCTCTTTTGCTTCAACTCTCATTTCTTGGGAGTGCATCATTAAAACTGCTGAGCCCATCTTAATGGCTATAAAGAAAGAACTTCTTGGGAGATAACCCATGTGTTTATTTTACTACAGCAATTTTGTTTTATATTTGAGTCTTGGAAGTTGTTACTACTGTAGCAACCTCTCCTTATCTTAGTTTTGTTGCATTGTTGTGCCAAGTAAAGTCTTTGATAGTAAGGTTCATACTAGATTTGGATTACTGCGCAGTTACAGATTTCTTTGCTGTCACGAATTTCGACCTGCCTCTCTGTAGGTAGCTCAGAAAAAAATGCCAATTTACGTGCGTGATCCTCAGATATGTACGCAACTTTCATTCAATTTGGGCATTTTCATTTGAGCAAGTCTGGTGCCATTTTAAAATTCGTCTTTACGAACTGTTCTGTTTTGACAGATTCTGCCTTTTATTTTGCATTGCCTCTTTTGCTATGTTGGATGAATTTCTTTGATCCATTAATGTCCAGTAGCTTTATGCAATGTCCAGAAGTGTTAAGAATGATTATGTCACCTCTGAACATGTTAATTTTTATTGTGCACTAACCCTCTAATGAGTTGTTTCGAGTTTGGTGTGGAGGAAGTTTTCAAGGATCAAGAGAGGGAAATGATGCAATATGATCAAGGAGAGTGAAAGCTCTAAGCTTGGGGATGCCCCGGTGGTTCACCCCTGCATATTCTAAGAAGACTCAAGCGTCTAAGCTTGGGGATGCCCAAGGCATCCCCTTCTTCATCGACAACATCATCACGTTCCTCCCTGAAACTATATTTTTATTCAGTCACATCTTATGTACTTTGCTTGGAGCGTCTGTTTTTTTTTTGTTTTTGTTTGAATAAAATGGATCCTAGCATTCATTGTGTGGGAGAGAGACACGCTCCGCTGTTGCATATGGACAAATATGTCCTTAGGCTTTACTCATAGTATTCATGGCGAAGGTTGAATCTTCTTCGTTAAATTGTTATATGGTTGGAATCGGGAAATGCTACATGTAGTAATTCTAAAATGTCTTGGATAATTTGATACTTGGCAATTGTTGTGCTCATGTTTAAGCTCTTGCATCATATACTTTGCACCCATTAATGAAGAAACACCTAGAGCTTGCTAAATTTGGTTTGCATATTTGGTCTCTCTAAAGTCTAGATAATTTCTAGTATTGAGTTTTGAACAACAAGGAAGACGGTGTAGAGTCCTATAATGTTTACAATATGTCTTTTATGTGAGTTTTGCTGCACCGGTTCATCCTTGTGTTTGTTCCAAATAAACTTTGCTAGCCTAAACCTTGTATCGAGAGGGAATACTTCTCATGCATCCAAAATCCTTGAGCCAACCACTAAGCCATTTGTGTCCACCATACCTACCTACTACATGGTATTTCTCCGCCATTCCAAAGTAAATTGCTTGAGTGCTACCATTAAATTTCCATCATTCGCCTTTGCAATATATAGCTCATGGGACAAAATAGCCTTAAAAACTATTGTGGTATTGAATATGTACTTATGCACTTTATCTCTTATTAAGTTGCTTGTTGTGCGATAACCATGCTTCTGGGGACGCCATCAACTCTTTGTTGAATATCATGTGAGTTGCTATGCATGTCCGTCTTGTCTGAAGTAAGAGAGATCTACCACTTTAATGGTTAGAGCATGCATATTGTTAGAGAAGAACATTGGGCCGCTAACTAAAGCCATGAATCATGGTGGAAGTTTCAGTTTTGGACATATATCCTCAATCTCATATGAGAACACTAATTGTTGCTACATGCTTATGCATTAAAGAGGAGTCCATTATCTGTTGTCCATGTTGTCCCGGTATGGATGTCTAAGTTGAGAATAATCAAAAGCGAGAAATCCAAAATGCGAGCTTTCTCCTTAGACCTTTGTACAAAGTGCATGGAGGTACCCCTTTGTGACACTTGGTTAAAACATGTGTATTGCGATGATCCGGTAGTCCAAGCTAATTAGGACAAGGTGCGGGCACTATTAGTATACTATGCATGAGGCTTGCAACTTGTAAGATATAACTTACATAATACATATGCTTTATTACTACCGTTGACAAAATTGTTTCATGTTTTCAAACTAAAAGCTCTAGCACAAATATAGCAATCGATGCTTTCCTCTTTGAAGGACCTTTCTTTTACTTTTATGTTGAGTCAGTTCACCTATTTCTCTCCACCTCAAGAAGCAAACACTTGTGTGAACTGTGCATTGATTCCTACATACTTGCATATTGCACTTGTTATATTACTCTATGTTGACAATTATCCATGAGATATACATGTTATAAGTTGAAAGCAACCAATGAAACTTAATCTTCCTTTGTGTTGCTTCAATACCTTTACTTTGATTTATTGCTTTATGAGTTAACTCTTATGCAAGACTTATTGATGCTTGTCTTGAAGTACTATTCATGAAAAGTCTTTGCTTTATGATTCATTTGTTTACTCATGTCATTACCATTGTTTTGATCGCTGCATTCATTACATATGCTTACAATAGTATGATCAAGTTTATGATGGCATGTCACTCCAGAAATTATCTTTGTTATCGTTTACACTGCCGGACGAGCAGGAACTAAGCTTGGGGATGCTGATACGTCTCCGACGTATCGATAATTTCTTATGTTCCATGCCACATTATTGATGATATCTACATGTTTTATACACATTATATGTCGTATTTATGCATTTTCCGGCACTAACCTATTAACGAGATGCCGAAGAGCCAGTTGCTGTTTTCTGCTGTTTTTGGTTTCAGAAATCCTACAAAGGAAATATTCTCGGAATTGGACGAAATCAACGCCCAGGGTCCTATTTTGCCACGAAGCTTCCAGAAGACCGAGGGGGAAAGGAAGTGGGGCCACGAGGCGCCGCCACAACAGGGCGGCGCGGCCTAGGTCTTGGCCGCGCGGCCCTGGCATGTGGGGCCCTCGTGTGGCCCCCCGCGTTGCCCTTCCGCCTACTTAAAGCCTTCGTCGCGAAACCCCCAGTACCGAGAGCCACGATACGGAAAACCTTACTGAGACGCCGCCGCCGCCAATCCCATCTCGGGGGATTCTGGAGATCACCTCCGGCACCCTGCCGGAGAGGGGAATCATCTCCCGGTGGACTCTTCACCGCCATGGTCGCCTCCGGAGTGATGAGTGAGTAGTTCACCCCTGGACTATGGGTCCATAGCAGTAGCTAGATGGTCGTCTTCTCCTTATGTGCTTCATTGTTGGATCTTGTGAGCTGCCTAACATGATCAAGATCATCTATCTGTAATGCTATATGTTGTGTTTGTCGGGATCCGATGGATAGAGAATACTATGTTATGTTAATTATCAATCTATTACCTATGTGTTGTTTATGATCTTGCATGCTCTCCGTTATTAGTAGAGGCTCTGGCCAAGTTTTTACTCTTAACTCCAAGAGGGAGTATTTATGCTCGATAGTGGGTTCATGCCTCCATTAAATCTGGGACAAAGGATGTAAAGTTCTAAGGTTGTGGATGTGCTGTTGCCACTAGGGATAAAACATTGATGCTATGTCCAAGGATGTAGTTATTGATTACATTACGCACCATACTTAATGCAATTGTCTGTTGTTTGCAACTTAATACTGGAAGGGGTTCGGATGATAACCTGAAGGTGGACTTTTTAGGCATAGATGCATGCTGGATAGCGGTCTATGTACTTTGTCGTAATGCCCAATTAAATCTCACAATACTTATCATATCATGTATGTGCATTGTTATGCCCTCTCTATTTGTCAATTGCCCAACTGTAATTTGTTCACCCAACATGCTATTTATCTTATGGGAGAGACACCTCTAGTGAACTGTGGACCCCGGTCCTATTCTTTACATCGCATACAATCTACTACAATACTTGTTCTACTGTTTTCTGCAAACAATCATCTTCCACATAATACGGTTAATCCTTTGTTACAGCAAGCCGGTGAGATTGACAACCTCACTGTTTCGTTGGGGCAAAGTACTTTGGTTGTGTTGTGCAGGTTCCACGTTGGCGCCGGAATCCCTGGTGTTGCGCCGCACTACATCCCGCCGCCATCAACCTTCAACGTGCTTCTTGGCTCCTCCTGGTTCGATAAACCTTGGTTTCTTTCTGAGGGAAAACTTGCTGCTGTGCGCATCATACCTTCCTCTTGGGGTTCCCAACGAACGTGTGAGTTACACGCCATCAGATACCACAATGTCATATCTATCTATGAATAAAGCAATGCAAGCAAATATTTATGACATGCTACTCATATTAATAAATTGGAACTAATCATGCGAGATCATGAACTACTAGACTTTCTTAAGTGACATATACCTCACATGAACCAACTAAGCATGCTCACATGGATGAGTATATGTACAAAAATGAAAACAAATAGAGTTCATACCAGCCTCTCACCACAATCGGATTGTCGTAGATCGTCATTATTGCCTTTTCACTTGTGTAGCTTGAATAATATGGAGTGAAAACCAAGCTCCAACCACCGAAGACCATTGAACTCATAATGAACTTTACAAAACCAAAGAAGAACAGCAAATATTTTTGGTGTTTTCGAATTAGAAACAAAAACAAAAGGAAACAAGCAAACAAAGCAAAATCTTTTTGGGTTTTCTTATAGCAAACCAACGATAGCAAACAAAGCAAAATAAAGGCAAGAAACCAAAGTAAACAAATGGTAAAGAGAAACAACAGAAATATTTTTGGTCTTTTTGTGTTTTAGGAAAGAAACAAAGCAAAAACAAGAAGATGAAAACTAAAAGAAACACAGAAAAGCAAGATGGCAGAAATCTGCCAAAACTTGACAGCAGTACAGTAATCAATTTTTAAGAAATTCTTCCGTTGCCCAGCTCGAAAAGTGTTCAACTAAGGAAAGTTAGATAACAACCTGGGGAACATGCACAAAAATTGGCAGCTCAAAATGACGTTCTGGCTGCGCACAGGATTTTTTTTAGTAACAGCCCAGAATCTGTTTTTTAGACAGCACTTCCCCAAATATCATCTCCCTCTCATTAGAAAACCACTCTAAGAAACTAAACAAGTATGTACAAGTATCCAGCAATCATAATATGCAAAGAATGAGTGATGCCGGTATACCTCCCCCCAAGCTTAGGCTTTTGGCCTAAGCGGAGATCAACCCCAGCGAGGGTCAGGGTTCCACGCCGGTGGATCATGCATGGCGTAGTCATAATAAGGTCCTGATGCAGAAGAAAAGCGTGAAGGCTCCTCATGCCCAACTTGTTGATGCGAAGAACTTGCTGCATCGGATGACGAGTCGAGGCGTTCCTCGGCCTATAGGGATTCGTTGCATAGAAAACAAAAAAATTCCTACCGCGAGAACGCAATCCAAGCCAAGATGCAATCTAGAAGACGGGAGCAACGAGGAGATGATCGAGACTCACCCTTGAAGATTTCCAAAGCCTACAAGATGAGGCTCTTGTTGCTGCGGTAGACGATCACTTGCCGCTTGCAAAAGCGCGTAGAAGATCTTTGTAATGTCCCAGGTTTAGAGACGATCGAGGGGTAGATTTAAGAAAGGGATGTGCATTGCATAGTAAATTCTGGGGAAATTTCGCGCTTTTAAACAAAAACTGCATCGAAGGGGGACAAGTTTCTCTCTCGACACCTTACAGGGTTAGGGTTTCGAGAGTGCGACAAACTTGCATCTCACTTCACTAGTTTAGGGTTTTGAGAAGAGAGAGGAGAGTTTGCTTGATTGAATTCTAAATGATATGACATGGTTGAATTCAAACCAAGGTTGGATTTGAATTTCAAATTCAAATATTAAATAATTACCTTAAATAATTCAATGGAAGAAATTCATTAAGTAAATGATCAATAAAAAACAAGATGAACAAGAATATAAAAGTAAAGCTCATTAGAGAAAACTTTGAGCTTTATTGATCATCACACACATTACAATGTCATTACAATATTCATAAGTGAAATAAAAGAATAATACAACACATTACATGAATGGGCAGACTAGAAGAAAGGAAAATAAAGAAAAATTACAAGCTAAAAGTCCTAGTCTAAATTCTACAATGTCATCCTCATTTGATCTTGTATTTGATGAAGTCTTTGTCCATTTTGCTCAAATGGATGATCCCTGCACAAAATCACAAAGAAGAACAAATTATGCCAAGTGGCAAAGCCACTTGGCAGGTTAGAAAAGAAGTTAAAATGGTGGATAATATCACAGCTCTGCCGAGCTGATCCCTTCCCAGCCAGATTCACAGGATCTGGTTCACACAGACCCACAAGCAGCACACCCATCAGGTGTGCATGCTCAACACCGAGCCTTTGCACTGTGCATGTGGCACAACACACACCCAGCATCAGTGAGTCACCAAAGTGACCAGACACAAGCTGTCGACCAGGGAGAGCATAGCAGCACCATATTTAACCTTTCCAGAGCCCAAACCCTAGCCATTTGTTCATCCATCGACAGCAGCAGTGGTAAGTTCACCAAGAACAGCCAAGAACACCAAGAACAGGTGAACAGCTAGAGCTGTCTCATCTATTCACAATCACCAGAAATTAAACCAAGATCTCAAGCTTGCTAGGAGGAGAAGGGCAAGCAAACCAAGCATCACAGAAGCAATCCTCTACAACAACACTTAATTCTAGGAGCTGGAGTGAGGTATACCACACAAAAGCCTGAGCAAGATCATACCTTGCTCATAATTAAGCATACAATGCATCACTGGAGCACAGAAGGGTAGATTACCCTGTGTGTGTCATCATTTGGCTACCAAGTCATTTGGTGCAAGCACAGATGGGTAAGACCAATAGGTTAACATCCTAAGGGAACAACAGCTATGCAAATCCATGCATAACTAGAGGAATCCAGCCAAGAATGCAACCATAGTTAGCCTAACCCACTCACTAAACACCTACAGCTAGCTAGGCCATCAGACTATGGACAAATTCTTGTCTATAGAATTTCTCAACATTAAAAGCCTCTGGAAGTCCAGTATTGGATCAAGCCAGTGAGCATCTATCCATCACAGAAAGCCAACAAGAGGGGAGCTACCCTGGGGCAGCACATGACTACTGCCAGGGTCACCTCAAACCCTAAAACAACCAAACCATCAAGCCAAGCACAAATATCATCACCCAGAATGGGCTCAAAGTGGAGCTAGGGTCCCCAACTAATGTTGGCATCCCTCTAGCTCAATTAAACAAATTATAAGAGTCATCACTGCAAGCAGTTCATCTCATTTATCCAATAAACAAGGATAAGCTTTACAGATAAATGAAAGAGATAGATCACCAGTAACTGGAACACTTACTCATGATCCAATAGATCACTGGAAGCAACAACAATTGCTTGAGCCAACCACAGCACACACCAGCACAAGGCCTGGTGATGCACAGTCACCAGATTAAGGCCAGACAGGCATAGGCAGTAAATAAAGCAAGCATTGATCAAGCAGCTGTTGATCACTGGATCACCAGAGCTTGCTAAAGCATGCTAGAACCCAATTCTAGCATTATATTGACCATATAAGATAAACAGACACATTGCTTAAGGAATTGCATCACAGATAATCAATCAATAACCTTATAATTGTATCCAGAAGCACATCAAAGGTTTGATGAACCACTGGATCATAATAAACAAATAAACCACTTAGTGCTCATCCTTTAATCAAACCAGTAAGCCAACAGCAATGCCCAGATGAGCATGCTCATGCATTTGAGCACAAGAATTAGCCACAGTAGCTCAGACACTTGCAATTATGCAAGAACTATACACTATAATCGAGCCATAGCAAATGAAATGAACACACTTGAGGATCTGGCAAGATTATCAATAAGAACAAAGGCATAAGAATGGAATTAAGCAAGCAGTACTAGCACAGCAAGTGCTTAGGCTAGAAATTCTTACACAGAGATAGCAGTAGCACTTAGCAGCATGCGCACAAAGAACAAAGAAGCATCGCAACAAAGAAGCACAGCTAGCTAGGCGCAAAGAAGAAATAGAAGAAGACGGGCAGGCAGTTCCACGAGATGGAGTAGCCGTGGCCAGAGCTAGAGGATGGAGAAGAAGGACAGTAAAGAGAGAAAGAGAGAGAGAGAGAGAAGGTGGCGCACGTACCCGAGGCGAGCAGACGTTAGTCGCGGCCATGGCGGCCACGGCGGCGCGTGCCGAGTGCACGGTAGCACCTGGCCAGGCCAGGCCACGCTCAGACACGCACCGCAGCACCCCGCACCACTGCGGCGAGGCCCACGGCGGCGCCATCACGCCTGGAACCTCTGGAAGAAGCGAGATCGACACGGATCCCGTAACCCTAGCCACGGCGAGGGGGTCGGGAACGAGCTGGAGCAACGCCAGTTCCAGATCGACGCGGATGAGAAGGACCGGCGTCACGAGGCGGTTCGATTGCGCCCCATGGCGAGGGCCATGGCGGGCGGAGTTCGCCGGAATCAGCCGGCGACGGCGAGGGCGACACAGGTCGCCAGAGAGAAGGGGATTAGGGTTCGTCGAGGCGGCGTGGTGGGGAAGGAAGTGAGCGACCGCTCGGGTCGGTTGGACCCGAGCTGGTCTAACCCAACCCACCGGGCTCCACCGACAGTGGGCGGTGGGCAAACTTGATATTTCACAAATTCTATAAATACTGAAACTTTGAAAATTCATACTAAATGTTTAAAAGCTCCAAAAAAATAATTAAAAATATGAAAACCACTCAGTATAAAAATCTCTATCATAATAAAATATGAAATAGAATTTTTGAAGATAAACAAGAATAAGTTCAAATCTGATGATTTAAATAATCATTTAAATCACACATATTATTTTCAATAATGAAAATAAGTCCATTAATGCATTTGGACTTCAAAAACACCTTGACAACATTTCAAGGTAGTATTTTACTCTTAGTATTCCCAAATTATTCTTAGTATTAACCTCTTACATGAAATAATAGCGATATCGGAAGGGGGGAACAAACCCTAAAAATGGAATCATGCATAATTGCTTCTTTAACCATTGCCCTTATCGGACAATGATGCTATTTTTCAGAACAAGAGGACAAGGGTCAGTCCATACCTTCCAACTGCAGAACTTTGCAGTGTTCAGGCAAGTTCATCACTTGCTCATGTCATTTGAAGTATTTCTATCAAATTACTTGCAAAGTATTATGGTTATCACTATTGCACAAAAATCAAAACCACTACTTTCATAACTATGAATATGACTATGTGGTGGGCAATGGAACCATGGATTGTGTTGATATGGTGGAGGTTCCATTGCACGGGGTTATACTCATCTAGGATTAAACAACAAATGTCGCCAGTGATTCTTGTGCCGTAATACCCGTGTTAACCATAAGATCCGGAGTGGGACGGAGTAGTCAAAAGTGTTTCCACCTCTCGTTCATCAACGGATGCGCTTACCGTAGCGGTTGTGTCTTGCGGAGCAACTTGTGGGTGGGGAACCCATTCTAAGTCCCCACGGTTATGCTTTGTGCATACCGTAGCGGTTGCGGCTTGCGGAACAACTTGTGGGTGGGGAACCCATTCTAAGTCCCCACGGTATTGCGGTCTATGATGGGTTGCAGCTACCGGCGAAGGAGTTTGGTTCGATCCCAGACTGTCGTCGTGGCCGGGGTCCACCCTGAAATTACGGGAATAATGGGACCGGCGAGGACCCAGGGTCGGGGCATGCAACAAAGGGTGGGTGTTCGAGGTAGCGGAGGAACATGATTGGCTAGACCTTATACCGGGCCTCACACCTAAGGAAGTGTGGACGGGAAAGCTGCCCGGTTGGCACCAAGGTTAAGATCTCTTATGGGTAAAGCAACACACCTCTGCAGAGTGTAAAGAACTGTGACCTGTCACTCCCTGTTCCGGGATTGAGGAACTACGAACGCGGCCGGAAAGGAGCTCCATGAAGTTCTAGTAAACCGGTGAAGGCTGACGGACATAGCTCTTTGAAATAAAAGCAATCTCTTGAAGAAATGTTTATCAAAATTTGCATTGGTATTAGACTTTCTGGTTTAATATCGTAGCTAGTGCATTAAACACCTCTTATCTATAATGAACTTGTTGAGTACGCTCGTACTCATACCACTCTTAAATCCCCTGCTTAGATTGCCTGAATCATCTGGAGGAGGACTACAACAGCAATGATGGAGCCGAGATCATCGGCTACGAGGAACCAGACCTCTCAGGAGGTGTTGAAGGCGTAGACTACATCATAGTCTACGGATCCGGGGAGGCTTCCGGAGGAGAACAAGCCTAAAGATATCAGGAGGAGTAGTAGTCGCCGAGCAGCGCGAACTCTTATTATATAGCTGCTCGAATAAATCCATGTTTAGTTTAATGAGACAATGGTATTGTAAGTTAAGTTGGGTTCGCCTCGAACCTGTGGAGTTATCCTCTTAGGACCCAAGAGGAACTCCAAGACGACTTGTGTATGATGATTGTAATAATATGTGAATGAGTTATGGACCTTGCTATGTTCTCGTTGTACTACTCGAGGGATGTGATATTTGCGGAATGGTACTTCGCGAATGTTATATCAACGACCGGCATACTACAACATGCGGTGGTATGTGGTCACCACAGTTGGTATCGAGCAAAAGCTTTGACCTTAGGTTGGAACCTAGTAAATGGGACGAAACGTTAGGAGTCAAATAGGATTAGTAAAGAATTCTCTAAAAATATGGTGTATATTCAATTGAGAATACAACAATCATACCTTTTAGTGCGATAATTCTTTATTATCTCTATTATGATGCATTATTACTAATCTTATAATCTTTCTATTTCTACAGCCAACATGGCAAGTGCACGACCGGGAAGAAACGTGAAAGTTATGGATTCCACACTGAACGATTACCAAGGAGGACTTGCTGATATCCTACGAGCCATGTTGCTGGAGTTTGGGTGTGATCCCCGTATTCCAAGAAAGAAGTACATGTTCTATGATGGACCGGTGTTGGCCAAGTGCAGAGTAGGACTGCGACTTCGAATCTTTGGGAATGAGCGTAGTCATGCCAGTGGAGAAGCTAGGACAACCAACACAGCCTATCATATAGCTGTTATGAGAGCCATAACCGACATACGGGAACATAAGACAAAAGAGCTTATGGATTCCGAGTTCTCCCATATTCCTCATAATCAGGAGGAGGAAGATCCCTTGCTCAACCACTACAAATACGCCAAACGCAAACCCATAGCAGCGGCAAAATATATGGATAATAGCCGTAACTTCATATCATTACTCTTTCAGCTGAATCATCATCTGATAGGAGCTATTGATACGATGCTAGAGGAATTTACCGAACCCAAGGAGGAGAGTAGGGGGAAAGAACCTATGGAGAATGTAGTGCACACACCAGTTTATTCAGCTGGTGACTACATCAGCTTTGATCCACTTGCACGTGAACCTACACCTGCTACACTGGGAACTACTGAATAGTTCCTATGGGGATACGAAGGCGGAGCGGAATCCGGAAACAACCAGCGTTCCGAGACTCCGATCGAGAATTCTAGGGGTTGGCGTTGGGGTAATGATACTCGGAACCCATAGTACTACCGAGTATTATGATGGAGAGATGAACGATGATGCAACAACCTGTAACCAGAGCTATCCTAGTAATGAAGGAGTGGATGGAGGATATCCGACACAGGTTGAGTCGGGTATGGGTTTTGGTAACCCTTATGGTGGGCCTACAGGAGAGTACACCCGATGGGTGGACTATGATGCACTCAACGATCAGTTTGTGAACACTGATTTCTCCTTAGGGTCATCATCGGATTCGGACTACAAGCCAACGGGGAGACCTTATGTTCCAGGGTCTATCAGGAGGACGACACGTTCGACCGGATGGAAGCCTGGAATGTATCGGGAGTGAAGACCGATTAGAAGTCCACCAAGGGAGGCGTGGCTATAATACACAAGTACCATGTGTATTATAGTTTGTAATATCTGTATAAATTTGTACATATACTTTAATAAGTGAGTTTGCATACTCACATCGACTTGAGTATTGTAATAAGACCACTTATGTATGTATATACAGGGTATATGTTTTGTATGATTTGGATTTGCTTCTTGATTTCCATTGCGTGACTAGTTCTGTGCACAAAGTTGAGCTCAGAAAACTTGCGCATGGAGTAATTATGAGTATCACCTTGTGTTGCAGAACTAGGGGGATATGTCGGGAACGTTAGGAAACGAGACGGAAGCGCAGCGCATGGAGCGCGAAGCAAAAGAGAAGGAAGAGGCTGAGGGTGCAGCCAGAGATCAGTTTCCACCACCACCACCACCCATGACGCAGCAAAACTTCATCCAGTACATGCAACTGGCGGAAGAGAGGCAGCGTGTAACACTGGAGCTGCAGAACAAATTCCTTTAGGATCTAATGCAGCAGAATAGGGTGGAGAGACCTGAGAACCAGGGAGTCACATTAGCAGACTTCCAAAACACCAAGCCGATATCTTTCGCATACGCACCAGAGCCGATGGACGCGGAAGATTGGCTGATGGATACTGAGCGCAAGCTCAATACTGTTGGATGCAATGACCAAGAGAAAGTTCGATATGCTACCCATCTGCTATGTGGACCTGCAGCATCATGGTGGGACAACATTGTAGCCGTGTATCCGGCAGGAAAGGTATTTACCTGGGAGGAGTTCGCAAGGAAGTTCAGGGAATCCAATGTCCCTGAAAGTATTGTGGAACTGAAGCGTCGAGAGTTCGAGAGTCTCGAGCAGAAGGATAAGGCAATCCTGACCTATGTCAGGGAGTTTTCAAAGCTGTCCCGGTATGCTGTTGAGGAAGTCAATACCGAGGAAAAGAAGAAGAAGAGATTTCTGAGGGGGTTAAGTCCCCAGTTTAAAGTGCAGCTGCGGATGATGAGAGCAACGGAATTCCAAGAGTTGGTGGATGCAGCCATCACTCTTGAAGATGACTTCAAACAACTGCAAGAAGAGAAGAGGAAAAAGGCCAAGTTTGAGCCTAAGAGATATACCAGTAACAAGCCTAATACTGGTTTGAGTTTCAAACCAAGGTACAACAACAACAACAACAACAACAGCTACAATAACAGGAGGAACCAAGGAAACCAAGCCGCAAACCAGATTGTTTGCCGCATTTGTGGATTCAAGGGGCATCTTTCACAAGATTGCCGGAAACCCAAGATCATATGTTTTGGGTGTCGTCAGGAGGGGCACATGCTGAAGGACTGCCCCAAGAAGAATAGTGGAGGAGGTCAATCTGGAGGAGGAGGAAATCGAGGAAACACCGGAGGCAACTGGAAGAATAAGAAGCCCTTCGGAAAGCTGAACTGTACCAGTCTGGAGGAGGTGGTCAACTCTGACCAGGCGGTGATAGGTACGCTCCAGATACTCACTCATCCTGGCAAAGTACTTTTTGATACTGGTGCAACTACATCATTCATTTCTCAACAATTCATCATCAAACATGGGATTAGTTGCACTAAGTTAGATACACCTATAACCATACTTTCTGCGGGGGGAACGATATTAGTAACCCATGCCAAACAAAAACAAGTTATTATGATCAATAAGTGCGCGTTTGACGCGGACCTGTTCATTTTACCGATGAAGGACATTGATGTCATTCTTGGTATGAACTGGTTAGAAGCTAATGGAGCATTGATCGACTGTGTAAACAAGACAGTGTCACTAAAAAGTCCCGATGGAAGTAGAATGATCTACCAAGGCGACAAACATACACAGATTGAAGTGGAGCTACAGCTGAATAGTATGAAGGAGATGAAGTTAGAAGATATACCTGTAGTAAATGAATTCCAGGATGTGTTTTCTGCGGAATTACCTGGTATGCCACCAGATAGGGAGATAGAATTCACTATCGACCTAATCCCAGGAACAGCTCCGATTGCTAAAGCACCATATAAAATGGGGCCTAAGGAATTGAAAGAACTCAAGGAACAACTGGATGACTTGGAACATAAGGGATTCATTCAGGAGAGTGTTTCACCATGGGGATCACCTGTGATCTTCGTGGATAAAAGAGATGGAGGAAGAAGGATGTGCGGAGACTACAGAAATCTGAACAACGTCACAATCAAGAACAAGTATCCACTTCCAAGAATACAAGATCTATTTGATCAGGTTAGAGGAGCGGGAGTCTTTTCCAAGATTGATCTAAGATCCGGTTATCACCAGATAAAGATCAAGAAGGAGGACGTTCCGAAAACTGCCTTTGTCTCAAGGTATGGACACCATGAATACCTTGTAGTGCCTTTTGGATTAACCAATGCCCCAAAGAATATTCATGAATCTCATGAATAAGATTTTCATGCCATATCTAGACAAGTTTGTCATCGTATTCATCGATGATATCTTGATATATTCCAAGAACAAGGCAGAACATGCCGAACATTTGAGGTTAGTGTTGCAAACACTAAGGGAACACCAACTTTATGCAAAACTCAGTAAGTGTGAATTTTGGCTAGATCAAGTGGAATTTCTTGGTCATGTCATTAGTAAAGATGGAATCGCTGTCAACCCGAGCAAGGTAGCAGCAGTTTTAGAATGGGAAGCACCCAAGACTGTCAAGGAAATCCGAGGATTCCTAGGAATGGCAGGATATTATCGGAGATTCATTGAAGGATTCTCCAAGATAGCAGGACCAATGACAAAGCTGTTAAGAAAGAACACACCATTTGTGTGGTTAGAGGAGTGTGAGAAGAGTTTTCAAACTAAAAGAGAAACTCACCACAAAGACCGGTGTTAGCAGTTCCTAAGTTGGCAAGGATTACACCGTGTACTGTGACGCATCCAAACATGGATTGGGATGTGTACTCATGCAAGATCGGAAAGTGATATCTTATGGATCGAGACAACTCAGACCTCACGAAGTGAACTATCCAACACATGACTTGGAGTTAGCAGAAGTCGTATTTGCACTTAAAACATGGAGACATTTTCTCTATGGAGCTAAGTGTGAGCTCTATACAGACCATAAAAGCCTCAAATATTTCTTCACTCAGAAGGAACTCAACATGAGGCAGAAAAGATGGCTAGAATTGATCAAGGATTATGATCTGACAATCAATTACACACCAGGGAAGGCTAATGTAGTAGCAGATGCCCTGAGTAGGAAGAGTACTGGGGGAGTGGAACAAGAAATATCACCGGAATTGAGGAAGGAAATAAGCCAAGCCCAAATACAACTTTGGGAGAAGGAAGCCCATGAAGGATTATCGGCGTTGCAAGTAGCCGATGAGTTGAATGTCAACCTGAAGAATGAGATAATGATGGGTCAGTTGGACGATCCATTCATTGTAGAAGAGATGAGGAGAATAGATGAGGGAAGACCATCAGAATTTCACCGTGGAGAATCTGGATCTTTGTGGTTCCAGAAAAGAATTTGCGTTCCGGATATTGCTGAAATTAAGGAAGTAATACTCCGGGAAGCTCATCAAACACCATATTCCATACATCCGGGAAGTACAAAGATGTACATGGATTTAAAGGAACTATTCTGGTGGAATAACATGAAGAGGGAGATAGCGCAATATGTGGCAGAATGCCATACCTGCCAGCGAGTGAAGGCTGAACATCAGAGTCCGGCAGGGAAGTTACAACCTCTACCTATTCCGGAGTGGAAATGGGAGGAGATAGGGATGGATTTCATCACCGGACTACCCATGACTAATAAAAAGAAGGACATGATATGGGTAATCGTGGACCGGTTGACGAAAAGTGCACACTTCTTAGCGGTAAACCAGCAGGATAAAGGAGAGAAACTTATCGATCTTTACATCAAAGAGATCGTAAGTAAACATGGAGTACCTAAGAAGATAGTGTCGGATCGAGGATCCGTGTTCACATCAAAGATTCTGGAAGCAGCTTCACGAAGCTTTAGGATCCAAGTTAGATTATAGTACCGCGTATCACCCACAAACAGGCGGACAAACTGAGAGAACCAATCAGATCTTAGAAGATATGCTTAGGGCTAGTGCCCTAGACTTCGGAGGATCATGGGAAGAGCATCTACCTTTAGCAGAGTTTTCATACAACAATAGTTACCAAAGCAGCATCAAGATGGCACCATTTGAAGCTCTGTATGGAAGAAAGTGTAGATCACCAATTTGTTGGTATGAAGCCGGAGCAAGCAAAGAGTTCAACCCTGATTATGTCAAGGAAAAACAACAAATCATTGACATTATCAGAGACAGGCTCAAGATAGCCCAGAGTCGGCAAAAGAGTTACGCCGATCAGAAGAGAAGGACGTGGGAGCCACAAGTTGGAGACATGGTTTATCTTAAGGTAAGCCCGATGAAAGGACTCCAGAGGTTTGGAGTAAAAGGAAAACTCAGTCCTAGATATATAGGACCTTTCAAGATACTGAGTCAGAATCGAGGTTTAGCCTTTGAGTTGGATTTACCGGGAAGACTAGCTCAAGTTCATAATGTATTCCATGTGTCACAACTTCGGAAATGTTTGAAGACCCCAGATGAACCAATATCACATGAGGAGCTAGAGTTACAACCAGACCTGACGTACATTGAGAAGCCAGCTAAGATTCTCGAAGAGAGCTGGAAACAACTCAGAAATAAGGCGATCAAGTATTGCAAGATACAATGGAAGCATCATCCCGAGAAGGAGGCCACCTGGGAAAAAGAGGAAGACCTGAGGAAAACATACCCCGAGCTGTTCAGGTATTACAACCACAACTTCGGGACGAAGTTTTCTTTAAGGGGGAAAGGCTGTAATGTCCCAGGTTTAGAGACGATCGAGGGGTAGATTTAAGAAAGGGATGTGCATTGCATAGTAAATTGGGGGAAATTTCGCGCTTTTAAACAAAAGCGCATCGAAGGGGGACAAGTTTCTCTCTCGACACCTTACAGGGTTAGGGTTTCGAGAGTGCGACAAACTTGCATCTCACTTCACTAGTTTAGGGTTTTGAGAAGAGAGAGGAGAGTTTGCTTGATTGAATTCTAAATGATATGACATGGTTGAATTCAAACCAAGGTTGGATTTGAATTTCAAATTCAAATATTAAATAATTACCTTAAATAATTCAATGGAAGAAATTCATTAAGTAAATGATCAATAAAAAACAAGATGAACAAGAATATAAAAGTAAAGCTCATTAGAGAAAACTTTGAGCTTTATTGATCATCACACACATTACAATGTCATTACAATATTCATAAGTGAAATAAAAGAATAATACAACACATTACATGAATGGGCAGACTAGAAGAAAGGAAAATAAAGAAAAATTACAAGCTAAAAGTCCTAGTCTAAATTCTACAATGTCATCCTCATTTGATCTTGTATTTGATGAAGTCTTTGTCCATTTTGCTCAAATGGATGATCCCTGCACAAAATCACAAAGAAGAACAAATTATGCCAAGTGGCAAAGCCACTTGGCAGGTTAGAAAAGAAGTTAAAATGGTGGATAATATCACAGCTCCGCGAGCTGATCCCTTCCCAGCCAGATTCACAGGATCTGGTTCACACAGACACACAAGCAAAGACACACATCGTGTGCATGCTCAACACCCAGTGCACCGCCCGTGCATGTGGCACAACACACACACAAGATCGGTGAGTCACCAAAGTGACCAGACACAAGCTGTCGACTGTGGAGAGCATAGCAGCACCATATTTAACCTTTCCAGAGCCCAAACCCTAGCCATTTGTTCATCCATCGACAGCAGCAGTGGTAAGTTCACCAAGAACAGCCAAGAACACCAAGAACAGGTGAACAGCTAGAGCTGTCTCATCTATTCACAATCACCAGAAATTAAACCAAGATCTCAAGCTTGCTAGGAGGAGAAGGGCAAGCAAACCAAGCATCACAGAAGCAATCCTCTACAACAACACTTAATTCTAGGAGCTGGAGTGAGGTATACCACACAAAAGCCTGAGCAAGATCATACCTTGCTCATAATTAAGCATACAATGCATCATCGGAGCAATGTATGGGTAGAGTACCCTGTGTGTGTCATCATTTGGCTACCAAGTCATTTGGTGCAAGCACAGATGGGTAAGACCAATAGGTTAACATCCTAAGGGAACAACGGCTATGCAAATCCATGCATAACTAGAGGAATCCAGCCAAGAATGCAACCATAGTTAGCCTAACCCACTCACTAAACACCTACAGCTAGCTAGGCCATCAGACTATGGACAAATTCTTGTCTATAGAATTTCTCAACATTAAAAGCCTCTGGAAGTCCAGTATTGGATCAAGCCAGTGAGCATCTATCCATCACAGAAAGCCAACAAGAGGGGAGCTACCCTGGGCAAAGACATGACTACTGCCAGGGTCACCTCAAACCCTAAAACAACCAAACCATCAAGCCAAGCACAAATATCATCACCCAGAATGGGCTCAAAGTGGAGCTAGGGTCCCCAACTAATGTTGGCATCCCTCTAGCTCAATTAAACAAATTATAAGAGTCATCACTGCAAGCAGTTCATCTCATTTATCCAATAAACAAGGATAAGCTTTACAGATAAATGAAAGAGATAGATCACCAAAGAATCGGAACACTTACTCATGATCCAATAGATCACCGGAAGCAACAACAATTGCTTGAGCCAACCACGACACACCAAAGACAAGGCCTGGTGATGCACAAATACCGATTAAGGCCAGACAGGCATAGGCAGTAAATAAAGCAAGCATTGATCAAGCAGCTGTTGATCACTGGATCACCAGAGCTTGCTAAAGCATGCTAGAACCCAATTCTAGCATTATATTGACCATATAAGATAAACAGACACATTGCTTAAGGAATTGCATCACAGATAATCAATCAATAACCTTATAATTGTATCCAGAAGCACATCAAAGGTTTGATGAACCACTAGATCATAATAAACAAATAAACCACTTAGTGCTCATCCTTTAATCAAACCAGTAAGCCAACAGCAATGCCCAGATGAGCATGCTCATGCATTTGAGCACAAGAATTAGCCACAGTAGCTCAGACACTTGCAATTATGCAAGAACTATACACTATAATCGAGCCATAGCAAATGAAATGAACACACTTGAGGATCTGGCAAGATTATCAATAAGAACAAAGGCATAAGAATGGAATTAAGCAAGCAGTACTAGCACAGCAAGTGCTTAGGCTAGAAATTCTTACACGTAGATAGCGGTAGCACTTAGCAAAGCATGCGCACAAAGAATAAAGAAGCATCGCAACAAAGAAGCACAGCTAGCTAGGCGCAAGAAGCAATAAGAAGAAGACGGCAGCAGTTCCACGAGATGGAGTAGCCGTGGCCAGAGCTAGAGGATGGAGAAGAAGGACAGTAAAGAGAGAAAGAGAGAGAGAGAGAGAGAGAGAAGGTGGCGCACGTACCCGAGGCGAGCAGACGTTAGTCGCGGCCATGGCGGCCACGGCGGCGCGTGCCGAGTGCACGGTAGCACCTGGCCAGGCCAGGCCACGCTCAGACACGCACCGCAGCACCCCGCACCACTGCGGCGAGGCCCACGGCGGCGCCATCACGCCTGGAACCTCTGGAAGAAGCGAGATCGACACGGATCCCGTAACCCTAGCCACGGCGAGGGGGTCGGGAACGAGCTGGAGCAACGCCAGTTCCAGATCGACGCGGATGAGAAGGACCGGCGTCACGAGGCGGTTCGATTGCGCCCCATGGCGAGGGCCATGGCGGGCGGAGTTCGCCGGAATCAGCCGGCGACGGCGAGGGCGACACAGGTCGCCAGAGAGAAGGGGATTAGGGTTCGTCGAGGCGGCGTGGTGGGGAAGGAAGTGAGCGACCGCTCGGGTCGGTTGGACCCAAGCTGGTCTAACCCAACCCACTGGGCTCCACTGACAGGTGGGCCCAGGGGCAAACTTGATATTTCACAAATTCTATAAATACTGAAACTTTGAAAATTCATACTAAATGTTTAAAAGCTCCAAAAAAATAATTAAAAATATGAAAACCACTCAGTATAAAAATCTCTATCATAATAAAATATGAAATAGAATTTTTGAAGATAAACAAGAATAAGTTCAAATCTGATGATTTAAATAATCATTTAAATCACACATATTATTTTCAATAATGAAAATAAGTCCATTAATGCATTTGGACTTCAAAAACACCTTGAAAACATTTCAAGGTAGTATTTTACTCTTAGTATTCCCAAATTATTCTTAGTATTAACCTCTTACATGAAATAATAGCGATATCGGAAGGGGGGAACAAACCCTAAAAATGGAATCATGCATAATTGCTTCTTTAACCATTGCCCTTATCGGACAATGATGCTATTTTTCAGAACAAGAGGACAAGGGTCAGTCCATACCTTCCAACTGCAGAACTTTGCAGTGTTCAGGCAAGTTCATCACTTGCTCATGTCATTTGAAGTATTTCTATCAAATTACTTGCAAAGTATTATGGTTATCACTATTGCACAAAAATCAAAACCACTACTTTCATAACTATGAATATGACTATGTGGTGGGCAATGGAACCATGGATTGTGTTGATATGGTGGAGGTTCCATTGCACGGGGTTATACTCATCTAGGATTAAACAACAAATGTCGCCAGTGATTCTTGTGCCGTAATACCCGTGTTAACCATAAGATCCGGAGTGGGACGGAGTAGTCAAAAGTGTTTCCACCTCTCGTTCATCAACGGATGCGCTTACCGTAGCGGTTGTGTCTTGCGGAGCAACTTGTGGGTGGGGAACCCATTCTAAGTCCCCACGGTTATGCTGTGCATACCGTAGCGGTTGCGGCTTGCGGAACAACTTGTGGGTGGGGAACCCATTCTAAGTCCCCACGGTATTGCGGTCTATGATGGGTTGCAGCTACCGGCGAAGGAGTTTGGTTCGATCCCAGACTGTCGTCGTGGCCGGGGTCCACCCTGAAATTACGGGAATAATGGGACCGGCGAGGACCGTGGTCGGGGCATGCAACAAAGGGTGGGTGTTCGAGGTAGCGGAGGAACATGATTGGCTAGACCTTATACCGGGCCTCACACCTAAGGAAGTGTGGACGGGAAAGCTGCCCGGTTGGCACCAAGGTTAAGATCTCTTATGGGTAAAGCAACACACCTCTGCAGAGTGTAAAGAATCGTGACTGTCACTCCCTGTTCCGGGATTGAGGAACTGCGAACGCGGCCGGAAAGGAGCTCCATGAAGTTCTAGTAAACCGGTGAAGGCTGACGGACATAGCTCTTTGAAATAAAAGCAATCTCTTGAAGAAATGTTTATCAAAATTTGCATTGGTATTAGACTTTCTGGTTTAATATCGTAGCTAGTGCATTAAACACCTCTTATCTATAATGAACTTGTTGAGTACGCTCGTACTCATACCACTCTTAAATCCCCTGCTTAGATTGCCTGAATCATCTGGAGGAGGACTACAACAGCAATGATGGAGCCGAGATCATCGGCTACGAGGAACCAGACCTCTCAGGAGGTGTTGAAGGCGTAGACTACATCATAGTCTACGGATCCGGGGAGGCTTCCGGAGGAGAACAAGCCTAAAGATATCAGGAGGAGTAGTAGTCGCCGAGCAGCGCGAACTCTTATTATATAGCTGCTCGAATAAATCCATGTTTAGTTTAATGAGACAATGGTATTGTAAGTTAAGTTGGGTTCGCCTCGAACCCAGGAGTTATCCTCTTAGGACCCAAGAGGAACTCCAAGACGACTTGTGTATGATGATTGTAATAATATGTGAATGAGTTATGGACCTTGCTATGTTCTGTTGTACTACTCTGAGGGATGTGATATTTGCGGAATGGTACTTCGCGAATGTTATATCAACGACTGGCATACTACAACATGCAGTGGTATGCAGGGTCACCACAGTTGGTATCAGAGCAAAAGCTTTGACCTTAGGTTGGAACCTAGTAAATGGGACGAAACGTTAGGAGTCAAATAGGATTAGTAAAGAATTCTCTAAAAATATGGTGTATATTCAATTGAGAATACAACAATCATACCTTTTAGTGCGATAATTCTTGCTATGTTCTGTTGTACTACTCTGAGGGATGTGATATTTGCGGAATGGTACTTCGCGAATGTTATATCAACGACTGGCATACTACAACATTCAGTGGTATGCAGGGTCACCACAATCTTGATCACGGTGCCACGATCGGGCAGCACCTCCGTACTCGGTCACACGTTCGGTGTTGATGAAGACGACGTCCTTCTCCCCGTTCCAGCGGGCAGCGGAAGTAGTAGCTCCTCCTTGACTCCGGAAGCACGACGGCGTGGTGGTGGTGGCGATGGAGAACTCCGGCAGAGCTTCGCTAAGCGTGCGGGAGAGGTGGAGGAGAGAGGGGCGGCTAGGGTTTGGGAGAGGGGGTGGCCGACCTCAAGGGGTGCGGCCAGCTTGGTGGCTTGTGGTGGCCGGCCCCCTCCCCTATGCCCCTCATTATATAGGTGGAACCCCAAGTGTTGGACTACAAGTCTTCGAATAAGACCCGAACCCAAAACCTTCCATGTAGTAGGGAAACCTACCCAAGGTGGGACTCCCACCCAAGTGGGATTCCCACCCTTCCATGAAGGGGGGTGGCCGGCCCCCTTGGTGGAGTCCACCTTGGACTCCCCCCTCTAGGGTTGGCCGGCCATGGGGAGGTGGAGTCCCTCCGGGACTCCTCCTTCCTTAGTGATTTCTTCCGGACTTTTCTAGAACCTTCTAGAACCTTCCATAAATGCACCGGATCATTTTCAAACTTATAAAATGACTTCCTATATATGAATCTTATTCTCCGGACCATTCCGGAACTCTTCGTGATGTCCGGGATCCCATCCGAGACTTCGAACAATAATTCAAACTCCATTCCATATTCAAGTTCTACTATTACAACATCAAACCTTAAGTGTGTCACCCTACGGTTCGCGAACTATGTAGACATGGTTGAAATCTCTCTCCAACCAATAACCAATAGTGGGATCTGGAGATCCATAATGGCTCCCACATATTCAACGATGACTTAGTGATCGAATGAACCATTCACATACGATACCAATTCCCTTTGTCACGCGATATTTTACTTGTCCGAGGTTTGATCATCGGTATCACTCTATACCTTGTTCAACCTCGTCTCCTGACAAGTACTCTTTACTCGTACCGTGGTATGTGGTCTCTTATGAACTTATTCATATGCTTGCAAGACATTAGACGACATTCCACCGAGAGGGCCCAGAGTATATCTATCCGTCATCGGGATGGACAAATCCCACTGTTGATCCATATGCCTCAACTCATACTTTCCAGATACTTAATCCCACCTTTATAACCACCCATTTACGCAGTGGCGTTTGATGTAATCAAAGTACCTTTCCAGCATAAGTGATTTACATGATCTCATGGTCATAAGGACTAGGTAACTATGTATCGAATGCTTATAGCAAATAACTTAATGACGTGATCTTATGCTACGCTTAAATGGGTGTGTCCATTACATCATTCATATAATGATATAACCTTGTTATTAATAACATCCAATGTTCATGATTATGAAACTAATCATCTATTAATCAACAAGCTAGTTAAGAGGCTTACTAGGGACTCATTGTTTGTTTACATAACACACATGTATCAATGTTTCGGTTAATACAATTATAGCATGGTATATAAACATTTATCATAAACATAAAGATATATAATAACCACTTTTATTATTGCCTCTTGGGCATATCTCCAACAGTCTCCCACTTGCATTAGAGTCAATAATCTAGATTACATTGTAAGGTACCTAACACCCATGGCATTCTGGTGTTGGTCATACTTTGCCCTAGGGAGAGCTTTAGTCAACGGTTCTGACACACTCAGAAACGTATGTATTTTGCAATTCATTTGTGTCTTCACGCATCACTCATTTTCCAAATGAGTCGGCATTAAATATGTTTGGTCTTCTGGTGGAACCTTAATTCCGCGGTCTGAAATATGTCACTAATATTGTCATACACAATATAGCTTCAAAGTTCTGACACTATCGGAACTACACCAAGTTCTCAAAGAACCTCTTGACTTAACATCCTCAGTCATTGTCAAAACAATGACATATTCTGCCTTCGTTTGTAGAATCCGTCACAACATTTAGAACTTATCTAAATCTAGCATAGACAACTTCTAGCTCATTGTGCTACTTTTTTAAACAACACTTAGCCTAATTTGAGATTGAAATTTTTATTTTTATATGTGACCAAACTAATATCGGTGCAACACCTTACAACGATTTGTTTGTCATTGCTCATACAAAACTATATATCCTTGGTTCTTCTAAAGCACTCAGGGATATTCTTACTGTTTATCCAATGATTATCACATGAATCATTCTGGTATATGCTCCTAACATTTTAGAGTACAGGACATCTGATTGTGTACATATTGTTCGTGATCCATAATCACTCATGTGTTTTTACTCATTGAGTGTCAGATACACTCAAGTCTTGTTAAAACTTCACATGAAAAGAACACCTTCTTAATATTTCTATATTGAACTACTTCAATATCCATTCTATGTACTTTGACTTAAACTTATTATGTGTTTCAATCTATCTTCATAGATCTTGACACTAAATATGTTTCTGTCCATATTCTTTCATTGAAGTTAATTCTCAATGAAACCTTTTATAATCAAGTATATAATTACATCATTTATAACCAACTATATGTCATCTACATAAAGTACTATAAATATGTCTCAGCGCTCCCACTTAATTTCTTGCAAATGCAAGCATCTTCATCGTTTCTAATGAAATCCAAAACTCTTTGACTATTTCATCCGGTGAAGATTCCAACTCCGCGATACTCACTTCATCCAATTGAAGTTCGTATACCTATCTAGTATTCCACGGACTAGCAAAACAATTGGTTGTATCTTGTATACACCTTTAATACACACTTCTGTTAAGTAATGTATTTTGCCATCCTACTATCATATCTCATGAAAGAAATATGTAGCGATTACTAGAATAATCCACATAGACTATAAGCATTGCTACGAAAGATCTAATCTTATCGTAGTCAACTATTTGAACTTTGTCGTAAACAACTTTTCGACAAGTCGAGCTTATTCAAGGATATTCCATCCAAGTTCATCAATTTTATAGATCCATTTACTTTCAAAAAGTATTCATCTATCTTGGATTTCATGGCGTATAGCCATTTTAACGGAGTTAGGGCCCATCATAACTTCTTTGTATAGTTGGTTTTATCATTGTTCAAAAACAATCCTTTGTTCACAAATCATTTATTTGATCACAAAGTAAACCATACCTACAGGGTTCAATAAGTACTTCGATCTCCATGACTATAACATTTTGTAGACATGGGAGCCATGATCGTCGTGGCCACTTTCGGAACCAATTCCGATGCTGCGCTACTCTGATGATTATGCTCAGGTTCATAAACCTTATCAAGTTCTATTGTCCCCCCACTCAAATACTTCGCTAAAAACAATTTCTTGGAAATAAGTAAGAAACATCGACAAACACTTTTGTCTTTATCTCCATAGTGGAAAGAATTCCCAATCAATTCTGTGGGATAACCAACAAAGATATTCATCCGATTTTGGTTGTAAACTTATTTACTTTATGCTATGCATTCCAAAATTTAAGAAAGGACTATTAGGGTTCATACCCATGCCATAACTCGTATGGTGTCATTTCAACGGATCATGATGATGCTCTATTCAGTGTAAAAGCGGTAGTCTCTAAAGCATAATCCACAAAAATATAATGGCATCAATATTTTATCTCATCATTGATCCAACAAGGTTTGGATTCATCTCTCGGATACTCCATCATCATTATGATACTCCAAGAAACGTGAGTTATAGAACAACTTCATAACTCTCTTAGATGTTCGCTAAAACTCGTAATTCAAATATTTCCACTATGATCTAATCATAGATATTTGACTTTTCTATTACGATGATTTCCACTTCATGCTGAAATTTATTTGAATCTATTCAAATGTTTCAAACTTCTTCCTTATCGAATATATCCACATATATATAATCAATTCATTGTTGGAAGTTTTTATGAAGTAGAAGAATCTCCCGCACACAACTATGCCCAGTGAACCACATATATCATCATGTATGTTTCCACTAAGTTAGTTGCCCGTTCAACTCTTGGCCTATGAACGGTATTTTAGTCATTCTCTTTTAGAAAAGATTTGCAAGCGCCAAACGATTCAAAAATCGAATGACTCCAAAAATCCATTTGCATGGAGTTCCTTCATGCGTTCCTTTCTAATATGACCTATATGGCGGTTCCACAAATAAGTGGAATTCAAATCATTTGCCTTATGACATTTTAGCGTCAGTATTATGTATGTGTGTTTTCACCATTAAGATTCATAATAACTTATCCATCGTACATGGAGTAATATCATAATTTGAACAACTCATTGTTTTCATTTGACCAGAGCAAAATAACAATTATTAAGTTCTTTATTATAAATTCTAAGGGCTAGGTAGAATGCCAACGACAAACATAATAACACTTTATTATGTTCCAGACGTGCATTATTACCATATTCCTTATCAGTCACTTAGGCCATTGTATTCTTGTATTGTGTTGTTTTGTATGACACTTCATACCAACCAATATGGTACAAATACCCAAGAATTTCATTGTGTGACCAAATGAGGAATACATCCATAACATGTATATCATTTATATACACCTGAGCTAGACTTTTTAGTCTTTTCTTTCTTTCTGTCAAAATATCTTTTGTAGTTTCTCTTTTAGCTTTCCTCATTCTCAGAAAACACTTCACCTTCAATAACTTCTAGTTTTGTTGGTCAAATACCAATAACCTTGAGGTTCTTACTTTGAAGTTGATCATCATATGACAAGTGTTTCAGATTTCACTATTAGTAACTTTGTAATATGATGAACAATTTCACTCATAATTTTATCCATCATATCATGACGACTTTTCCGAGACCATGTCTATACATGCTAGGCTCGTAAAATTTTAACCTCAGTATTCGCATGTGCAAATCTGGCTTGCACCCGTTGTATGCACACGTAGAATCTATCACACCCGATCATCACGAGATGCTTCGAAACGACGAGTCTTAGCAACGGTGCATACTAAGGACGATCACTTCATGGATATGCGAATATCGTTAGTGCGCCAATAGTTGGAGGATTGGGACGCCTTGCGTCTTCAACCTTCCTACATTCCCATAAAACTTATGAGTTTATGTAGTCTCACCAAATTATATTCTATCATCTTGCAATAAGGTCTTAGATATCACATATATCTCATACCTTGATTATTTCTGAAAACAAAATTTTTAGCTCCTTACTTTTCAAACAGATTTGAACTTCAAGTTTCACGGAGACAAGATAACTTTAGGTACTAATTGAAACCATAGCTCTTTGAATCAACAATGTGAGGTTTACTAAAAGTTTGCAATAGGACTTAATCATTTCTTGTTTCTTTAACAATACGGTACCAGTCCGTAAAGTTTATTTTCAGATTTTAACAGTATTTCTATCTCAATAACAAGACTAGCGCTTGGTAGAAAACGGATGCCAAAATACTACTTAGACTATGTTTATGATAATTAGTTCATGTTTTAAACTAATTACTAATGAACTCCCACTTAATACAACATCCCTCATAGTTGTTAAGTGGTACACGATCCACATCCACTACACCAAAACCGATCATCACGTGAGATGATGTAGTTTCAACGGTAAACATCAACATGTTGATCATATCATCCATATGACTCGTGTTCAACCTTTCGGTTTCCGTTGTCCCGAGGCCATGTCTGTACATGCTAGGCTCGTCAAGCAAACCCAAGTATTCCGCGTGTGCAACATGGCTTACACCCGTTGTATGTGAACGTTGAGTCTATCACATCCGATCATCACGAGATGCTTCGAAACGACGAACTGTGCAACGGTGCATATGAGGGGAGAACACTTTATTATCTTGATATTAATGTGAGGGATCATCTTATAATGCTACCGTCGCGTTCTAAGCAAAATAAGATGTATAAAGGATTAACATCACATGCAATTCATATATGTGATATGATATGGCCCTTTAGTCTTTGCGCCTTCAATCTTCATCTCCAAAGCACGGACATGATCTTCATCATCAACGGGCATGATCTCCATCATCGTCGGCGTAGCGTCAAGGTCCATAGCGCCATCTTCATGGTTGTTCACCTCATGTAGCAACTATTACAACTACTTTGAAATACTACTCAACATGAAATTTAAAGACAACCATAAGGCTCCTGCCGATTGCCACAATACAATAATGATCATCTCATACATATTCATCATCACATTATGGCCATATCACATCACCAAACCCTGCAAAAACAAGTTAGACGTCTCTAATTTGGTTTGCATATTTTACGTGGTTTAGGGTTTTCGAGTAAGATCTAATCTACCTACGAACATGAACCACAACGGTGATACTAGTGTTGTCAATAGAAAGAGTAAATTGAATCTTCACTATGGTGGGAGAGACAGACACCCGCAAAGCCACTTATGCAATACAAGTTGCATGTCGAACGTGGAGCAAGTCTCATGAACGCGGTCATGTAAAGTTAGCCCGAGCCGCTTCATCCCACCATGCCACAAAGATGCAAAGTACTCGAACTAAAGACAACATAAGCATCAACGCCCACAAAACAATTGTGTTCTACTCGTGCAACCATCTATGCATAGACACGGCTCTGATACCACTGTAGGGATTCGTTGCATAGAAAACAAAAAATTTCCTACCGCGAGAACGCAATCCAAGCCAAGATGCAATCTAGAAGACGGGAGCAACGAGGAGATGATCGAGACTCACCCTTGAAGATTTCCAAAGCCTACAAGATGAGGCTCTTGTTGCTGCGGTAGACGATCACTTGCCGCTTGCAAAAGCGCGTAGAAGATCTTGATCACGGTGCCACGATCGGGCAGCACCTCCGTACTCGGTCACACGTTAGGTGTTGATGAAGACGACGTCCTTCTCCCCGTTCCAGCGGGCAGCGGAAGTAGTAGCTCCTCCTTGACTCCGACAGCACGACGGCGTGGTGGCGGTGGCGATGGAGAACTCTGGCAGAGCTTCGCTAAGCGTGCGGGAGAGGTGGAGGAGAGAGGGGCGGCTAGGGTTTGGGAGAGGGGGTGGCCGGCCTCAAGGGGTGCGGCCAGCTTGGTGGCTTGTGGTGGCCGGCCCCCTCCCCTATGCCCCTCATTATATAGGTGGAACCCCAAGTGTTGGACTACAAGTCTTCGAATAAGACCCGAACCCAAAACCTTCCATGTAGTAGGGAAACCTACCCAAGGTGGGACTCCCACCCAAGTGGGATTCCCACCCTTCCATGAAGGGGGGTGGTCGGCCCCCTTGGTGGAGTCCACCTTGGACTCCCTCCTCTAGGGTTGGCCGGCCATGGGGAGGTGGAGTCCCTCCGGGACTCCTCCTTCCTTAGTGATTTCTTTCGGACTTTTCTAGAACCTTCTAGAACCTTCCATAAATGCACCGGATCATTTTCAAACTTATAAAATGACTTCCTATATATGAATCTTATTCTCCGGACTATTCCGGAACTCTTCGTGATGTCCGGGATCCCATCCGAGACTTCGAACAATACTTCGAACTCCATTCCATATTCAAGTTCTACTATTACAACATCAAACCTTAAGTGTGTCACCCTACGGTTCGCGAACTATGTAGACATGGTTGAGATCTCTCTCCAACCAATAACCAATAGCGGGATCTGGAGATCCATAATGGCTCCCACATATTCAACGATGACTTAGTGATCGAATGAACCATTCACATACGATACCAATTCCCTTTGTCACGCGATATTTTACTTGTCCGAGGTTTGATCATCGGTATCACTCTATACCTTGTTCAACCTCGTCTCCTGACAAGTACTCTTTACTCGTACTGTGGTATGTGGTCTCTTATGAACTTATTCATGTGCTTGCAAGACATTAGACGACATTCCACCGAGAGGGCCCATAGTATATCTATCCGTCATCGGGATGGACAAATCCCACTGTTGATCCATATGCCTCAACTCATACTTTCCGGATACTTAATCCCACCTTTATAACCACCCATTTACGCAGTGGCGTTTGATGTAATCAAAGTACCTTTCCAGCATAAGTGATTTACATGATCTCATGGTCATAAGGACTAGGTAACTATGTATCGAAAGCTTATAGCAAATAACTTAATGACGTGATCTTATGCTACGCTTAAATGGGTGTGTCCATTACATCATTCATATAATGATATAACCTTGTTATTAATAACATCCAATGTTCATGATTATGAAACTAATCATCTATTAATCAACAAGCTAGTTAAGAGGCTTACTAGGGACTCATTGTTTGTTTACATAACACACATGTATCAATGTTTCGGTTAATACAATTATAGCATGGTATATAAATATTTATCATAAACATAAAGATATATAATAACCACTTTTATTATTGCCTTTTGGGCATATCTCCAACACGGCCTCCTCCATGTTGCCTCTTGTATGATGGCCTCCTCCCTCTATGTATGCATTCAGTGCACCTTCCGTGACTGACCAATCCTCCCTGGAATCAAGGTTAAATAGAACAGGTGCAGGCAATCCTACTAGTTTTTCAGTTTTCTTAGTTGTTCTCCAAGTTTTCTTGTAAAATGTCATCTTGTAAAACAGGTTACCCAAATTAGATGAATCAGAAACAAATTCATGTTTAATCATGGATACAATGTCAAGTTTCTCTATGGGAAACTGAATATCAAGATGGTGAGGTTCTACACCATGCATAGCTAATAAATGGGAGGCGATGAGACCTCCACAAATTCCGCCCTTCTCACGGTTAGTAGCAAGTCTATAGGCTATCAAAGCACCCAAATTATAGGTCTTATTACCTTGCAATGCAGCAGCTAGAAAAGCTAAATCCTGGATAGATAATTTACTTGCATTCTTTCTAGCAAGAACACACTTAGTAATGAAATAAGCAAAGTAGCGAATAGCTGGGAGTTGAATGCTACTGATTTTACCACCATCCTCTGAGAAGTTTCTTCTATGACAAATCATCTTGAAGAGGTTCAAGAGCTCTTGCGGCGATCCCCTTATCTTCTCGCATGATCCCCATTGCGGCACTCTAATTGCTGCACAAAAATCATTGAATGGCAAGTTGACAGTTTTATTATAAATTTTGTACCGAACCATGGGGTTAGTTTGCGACCAATTGAATTCAAAATCCTGCACTACGGACATAGTCAATTTTGCATATTGGCACGGTTCACCAACAATAAAATCATCCAACCCTGCACGAGAAATTAGATTCTGAACATCTCTCAAGATTCCTGCACTTCTCATAAAATCAACGCACGGGTAGTAAGAGGGGTATACTCCTTCTTCGCGGTGAACTCTCATAACTTGTTGCACCTCCAATTCTTGTTGGTTGAGTTGGTGCCTACTCCTTTCCATTTTCTGAAATTTTTCAACAATCATTATAAAATTTGATTTGGTGACATATATTTGAGGGAAACTACCATAGGAACTTGCTAGAGTACTAATCATGCATCAAAACTAGTTTTTACCACTTAGAACAAGCATGCAAGCTCACTAAACATGTTACCTACAGCAGCAAAATATTCAAGATATACTCAACCAAACAAAATTCTACTTGGGTGATCGGAGGAGTCACCTACCGGAGAGCAAATGTGCCAAATTTCAGACAGAAATCTGGGTTGAGCAAAGAGATTGAGAAATCTTGAGCTCTTGAGCAGAAACGCGAGTGAGAGAAATCTGGTGCGAGTTTTTTCGGGAGAGAGAAGAGAGTGGGAGGAAGAGATGAAGTGGTGGGGCAAGGAGGGGCCCACACACCAGGGTGGCGCGCCCCCCTTCCAGGCCACGCCGGCCTGTGGGGTGCCACCCTGGGGTGCCCCACTGGTCATCCCCAGGTGTTCCCAGGTGCCTCGTCGAAAAATAGGACCAATGGTATAATTTTTGTGAATTTTTGAAAACTTTGAAAAATGCACATTTCTGGGTGTTAAATTTATTATTACAGGGCAGAAAAAGATTTTGAAATCTCTAATTAACTAAAGAACTTTGCAAAACAAAAGTGCTACAGCAAGTAGATCAAGTGGAGGAAGAAAGAGATGTTGTTTAGCTCTTCTATGCATATAAAATGTACTTGTTAACAAGGGTGATCAAGTCTTGCCACCAAATAAATTTTACATAACATAAGAAGAATTAAACCTCAAATCAATCATGTTACCTTGTATTGTATTGATACGAATCCAATCACAAGAGTTTGATATTCTTCTTTAGGCTCATATATTGGACAATCAATAGTTCCCACTTTGATAGTTCTCACATTAGAAATTGTATTAACTCCACATGCTTTCTCAATCCTCTTGGGAAAATAAACGGTATGCTCCTTGTCATCAACATTGAAAGTAACTTTTCCTTTATTGCAATCAATAACAGCCCCTGCGGTGTTAAGAAAAGGTCTCCCAAGAATAATAGACATATTATCATCTTCAGGCATTTCCAACACAACAAAATCAGTTAATATTAAGCAATTATTAGTAACTTGAACAGGAACATCCTCACATATACCAACAGGAATAGCAGTAGATTTATCAGCCATTTGCAAAGATATATCAGTTGGTATCAACTTATCTAAATAAAGTCTCTTATAAAGAGAAAAAGGCATAACACTAACACCTGCTCCCAAATCACATAGAGCAGTTCTAACATAATTATTCTTAATAGAACAAGGAATAGTCGGTATACCTGGGTCGCCAAGCTTCTTTGGAACCTTACCATTGAAAGAATAATTAGCAAGCATAGTGGAAATCTCCTCATTAGGAATTTTCCTTTTGTTAGAGACAATATCTTTCATATACTTTGAATAAGGAGGCAATTTAATAGCATCAGTCAAAGGAATTTGCAGGAATAAAGGTTTCATCCAATCACAAAATTTATTATAGTGTTCTTCTTCCTTTGATTTTAGTTTCTTAGCAGGAAAAGGCATTTGCTTTTGAACCCAAGGTTCTCTTTCGTTACCATGTTTTTTAGCAATAAAATCTTCTTTAGTGTACTTTTTATTTTTAGCATGCTTTTCAGGTTCTTCTTCAACCTCTTCTTTATCAGAAGCATCATTCTTATCATTATCTTTATCATGTTCATTACCACTTTCAGTTTCAGCATCAAAAATAGAAATACTATTAGGATCATTAACAGGCTCAGAGGATTCTACAACAGTTTTATGTTTCTTTTTCTTTTTCTTAGATGGAGCACTAGTTTCAGTTCGTTGAGAATCTTGTTCAACTCTTTTGGGATGCCCTTCAGGATATAGAGGATCCTGGGTAGAAACACCGCCTCTAGTTGTTACTTCATAAGCATGTCTTTCTTTAGAATTGTTTTTTAACAAGTCATTTTGTACTTTAGTGAGTTGATCAATTTGAGTTTGCACCATATGAAAATGTTTACAAAGCATCTTAACATCATTGGAGGTTCTCTCCACAATACCATGCAATTCACTAATAGCTTGAGAATTTTCCATTAAATGATTCTCTATTCTCATATTAAAATTTTCTTGCTTAACAATATAATTATCAAACTCATCTAAGCATTGAGCAGGAGGTTTTGAATACGGAATATCTTCCCTAGTAAAGCGTTCAAGAGAGTGTACCTCAATCATGGATGAAGGGGGAGTGATCTCACATAAATCTTCTATATGAGGTAAATTCTTCACATCTTCGGATTTAATACCCTTCTCTTTAAGAGATTTCTTGGCTTCCCTCATATCTTCATCATTTAATTTAATCATCCGCCTCTTCTTCAATATCGGTGTCAGGGTTGGTTCAGGTGTAGACCAATCATCATGATTCCGGCCTATTCTCGCCAATAATTCTTCAGCGTCGTCTGGAGTTCTTTTCCTGAAAACACAACCAGCACAACTATCCAGGTATGCCCTAGACTCAATGGTTAGTCCACTATAAAATATATCAAGTAAATCATGCTTTTCCAAATTATGTTCAGGCCGAGCTCTAATAAGAGAGCAAAATCTAGCCCAAGCCTCAGGCAATTTCTCTCTATCTTCCTGATCAAAATTATAGATTCTCTGCAAAGCAATATGTTGAGCACTAGCAGGAAAGTATTTCCGGAAGAAAACATCAAGCAATTCTTTTGGACTATTCATAGAATCAGGTGGCAAACTATTATACCAAGTTTTAGCATCTTCCTTTAATGAGAATGGAAAAAATTTAGCAACGAAATAAGTACGCTTCTTAACATCATCAGAAAACAAGCTACTCAGAGTAGATAACTCAATCATGTGTTCTACAGCACTTTCTTTTTCAGTACCATAAAAAGGTGTTTTCTCCACAATAGATATATGAGACAAATCAAGAGAAAAATCATAATCCTTATCGTTAATGTTTATAGGAGATGTGGCAAATTTAGGATCAGGAGACAGTTTATATCTAACAGTATGTTGTGCAAGCAACTTTTTAATTTTTCTTGCATCAGTAGTAGCATTGCATTTATCAATAAAATCATCATCAAGTTCTACATAATCTTCATCAAGATCATCGCTAGAGTATTCAACAGACTCAGGTGAATTAACCGGTGTAGCAGCATTTTCATTAGGAGTTTCAGTATTTTCAATTTGTCTAGACCTAGCAATTGTAGCATCTAGAAAAGATCCTAACGAACCATCATTATCAAGCACAACAGAAGCATCATGAAAATTATAAGAGGAATTTTCAGATCTAGCAGAAGTACCAGCATGTGAAGCTTGTGGTGGTGAAACAAGTTTATCTATCACAGATGGTGAATCAAGAGCAGCAGAGGTACTCAGAGTTGTACCTTTTCTTGTAGTGGATGGTAATATGGCGACTTTAGTATCGCGAGGTTTACCCATGATGGAGAATTTGCAGCGAACAATATCAATCCAAGTGAACTTGCAAATAAAGCAATGCTCCCCGGCAACAGCGCCAGAAAATAGTCTTGATGACCCACAAGTATAGGGGATTGCAACAGTCTTCGCGGGAAGTAAAACCCAATTTATTGATTCGACACAAGGGGAGATAAAGAATACTTGAAAGCCTTAACAGCGGAGTTGTCAATTCAGCTGCACCTGGAAACAGACTTGCTCGCAAGAGTTTATCAGTAGTAACAGTTTTATAGCGATAGAGTAATGTAATGAAATAACAAGAAGAAAGTAACAAAGACAAGGTAGTGATTATAGTAAACAGCAGAGATTAAAATATCGTAGGCACAGTGATGGATGAACGGGCGTTGCATGGATGAGAGAAACTCATGTAACAATCAAAGCAGGGCATTTGCAGATAATAATAAAACGGTATCCAAGTACTAATCAATCAATAGGCATGTGTTCCATATTTAGTCGTACGTGCTCGCAATGAAAAACTTGCACAACATCATTTGTCCTACCAGCCGGTGGCAGCCGGGCCTCTAGGGAATCTACTGGAAATTAAGACACTCCTTTTAATAGAGCACCGGAGCAAAGCATTAACACTCCGTGAACACATGTGATCCTCATATCACCGCCTTCCCCTTCGGTTGTCCCAATTTCTGTCACTTTGGGGCCTCGGGTTCCGGACAACAATACGTGTATACAACTTGCAGGTAAGATCATAAAGCAATGAATATCATCATGAATTGATAACATGTTCAGATCTGAGATCATGGCACTCGGGCCCTAGTGACAAGCATTAAGCATAACAAGTTGCAACAATATCATAAAAGTACCAATTACGGATACTAGGCACTATGCCCTAACAATCTTATGCTATTACATGACCAATCTCATCCAATCCCTACCATCCCCTTCAGCCTATAGCGGGGGAATTACTCACACATGGATGGGGGAAACATGGCTGGTCGATGGAGAGGCGTCGGTGGTGATGATGGCGATGATCTCCTCCAATTCCCCGTCCCGGCGGAGTGCTAGAACGGAGTTTCTGGTCCCGAGACGGAGTTTCGCGATGGTGGCGGCGTACTGGATGTCTTCTGGCGATTTCTTCTAACCCCCGTGCGTTTTTAGGTCGAAGGCGTTAAGTAGTCCAAAGGAGGGCGTCGGGGGCCAGCCGAGGCGGCCACACAATAGGGCGGCGCGCCCCCCTCCTGGGCCGCGCCGGCCTAGTGTGTGGGGGCCTCGGGCCCCCACCTGGCTTGCCCTTCTGGCCCCGTCAATATTCTGGGAAAATAGGACCTTTCGCATAAATTCCGAGGATTTTCCTGAAAGTTGGATTTCTGCACAAAAACGAGACACCAGAGCAGTTCTGCTGAAAATAGCGTTAGTCCGTGTTAGTTGCATCCAAAATACACAAATTAGAGGCAAAACAATAGCAAAAGTGTTCGGGAAAGTAGATACGTTTTGGACGTATCATCTATCAAGAGGAGTTTTTCTCTCTTATGGGTTGCTTGCCTTCTCGGATATAAATATAAATAATCATATTCACTTATCACTTTATTTCACCAGGAACATTCATTATCTCCATGATCTGAATCACCCCGCGCCTACTTTTCACCTGCAGAAACCCGTTTAATTCTTGTTAATTGTTTACTTTTATGCACTTTACTTTATTGCATTATCAACACTCCAAAATCCTATCATTTATACTCACCATTTTCTATTTCAATTCTTGCAGCCAATTCACCTAAGACTTGTGACACCTTGGGTGTGATAGAAACACCGCAGATAAGCATCCTCCTACTATACGCTCCTTGTTGGGACACGATATAAAAACCGCAAATAATAGTTTCACGAAAATATGCATGAATGACCTTGTGTTCTTGCAGGCTATCATTCCTCTTGTTGCTTCAAGGACGTTGAACATTTTCTCTTTTTAATTATTTGAGTGCAACAATGAAAATGAGTTTCTAAATGAGATGGACATCATAATCTTCTCACATTTTGAAGTTTTTATGTTTCCACATGTGGAAGATGTTCAACCGAGTTGCTTGCACGTTGACCTTGCATACGCATCATGCTTGATAATATTGTGTTGTGCTAATGGTGGTGTGAACAAGAATGGATATGTTCTTGATGATGCACCCCTCTATCACACACACACACATTTTGCTTGGTGTTTGTTTTGGGAAGGTACAAATTCGTGCTTACAGATGAGCTCTAGTGAGTGGTTTTGACCACATACATATACTACACAAGATCCCCTAATGAGAGCACACCAACATTTTGATAAGGTGACTTCATTCTACTTAATGCCTATTGCTAAACTTGAACGTTGGCTATGCTTTGAGTGTTTATTTGTTTTTATTGTGCTATTGATAGGGTTCATGACAAGTGAAGGGACATTCAAGTGTTCTTTTCATCAACCTCAAATACATGCTCTTGGAGAGTTATCGTCGAGGACAACTCTTTTTCAAGTGGGGGAGATGATACGGGGTGAACTTCGGTCTTCACCGCATCATGTGCGTCATCGCCAACATGTCGCGCAAAGGTGAATCATCTCCTTTATGCATACCTACAATTGCGTCTATTGAATGGTATGATACTTCATATTCCATCCTTTGCCTATGACAGGGATGCGTCAACAAGTATGGATGCAAGGGAGGATGCCACAGATGCTTGAGGACTCAAGGTCGAGGTCGTGAAAGCATGAAAGAGGTGACGGAAGAAGAGCCGGTGAAACCGCCGCCATCGGTCCCCACGCTGAAACAGACCGCCGCCGCCTAAATGCCTAACTGAACACCAATTAGGCAACCAACGAACTAAATTGGCCCCACCGAAACAAAAACAAATATTATGCACACAAAAATCTCAGAGATGGTGCTAGTGAACCAAGTATTATGCATAATCATCAGTTATTGTACACTACACAAGATTCACTAGACCATCCCTATGACATATTAGTGTGCCATATTATAATCATCGGCTCACAACAACAACAACAACAAAGAACAACACCAACACAAGAAGCAATGTGCCTCATATGGTAGGCCCACCTAGGGCCACTAATGACCCTTCTTGACCAAGTACCATGCATAATCATTAGTGATTGTACATTACACAAGACTAGATAGAATCATTCTAGCACCTATTTAGGGCCAAATTTTAATCATTGGCACATCAGACCGATAGGGCCTTATACTAAAATTTGACACACAAATCTCAGGGACGATGTAAGCAAACCTAGTTCATTGCTAACCATTACTGATACTACAATGCACATGGTTCGCTTACTCCGTCCTTATCTGAGCCACATTTGAACTATTGGGGATGGAGAACACAAATCCATGCATAACAATTAGCCTCAAATAACAAAGCACAACCATAGTAAAGAGATGATCCTACTGAATCGAGGACATGATCAATTATGTTTCTTTGATCACACCATTAATTAGGTTCGGTAGAAAAATCTCTTCACGCCATAGTGCTACATTTTAGTCATCGAAATGAACAGTGAAAACTCTCAAATCTATCATCCATGCACCCTGAAAACCACATATTGCACAATCGCGCAAAATGAAACTATGAAAAACATGTGCCTCAACATAGATCGGATTATTAGAAGGCAATTGTTCATGCTACGAAAGGATAATCAGGATAATCTACCATAAAACGTGTAAACTCTAAAACTGCAGATATGCCGTGCATGTAAAATAGGAGTTTAGTACCACTGCAGTACAAACATATCTGTGCATATTAGATCGGACAAGAGCGGATTCGGAATATACCCCCATTGTTGAACCTCGGTGAGCAGAGCTTGAACCGTGGAAGAAGGCATCCGGCTCGACGTGAATGAAGATTTGTTCAATTATGGCTTCGATTGCCCACTCTTCCGTCGTCGTGGTGGTGGTCTTGGATCTACTGCCGCTAGTGCAACCGTCGATGAAGAGAGGAGAGAGGAGGAAGAGGAGAGAGCGGGTGAGAACGACCGAGTGAGAGGGGAGAGTCGGCGGTGAGGAGAACTATAGCACTCGTCCTCGATGTGTCGCTCGGACTCCCGCTTTTCTCCACGCGTGTGACTGCGTTTCCACATTGCGTGCGCTGTCTTGTCACACACGGCCGAATCGAACGTGCCTATCATGTCATGTTTTTTTTTGCTGATTTAAAAAACGTGTCGTACGGATCAAATGTTTCTAGCAGGCAACCAAACCGCCAAATTTTACCCGCTAGCTATGGAAAACGGAATTGCGAATATCCAAACACACTCTAGAATGCAAGGATGCGGAGGGAAGATACACAAATTTCCGTCAGAAACTCACCATCGGGCTTAGAGCGGAAAATAAGGGCTCGTGGGCTATTTCTACCCAATTGGTCCGTTTGAGAGACGTTGTTTATTCCTCGTCAGTTGGCTGTGCCCAAGCCCAATCGGTACGTACAAAGGCCCACCGGTAGAAGCCCAGAACAGCCCAGCAAAACGCCGAACCTAGCATCGCACCGGATGCTATAAAAGACCTCCGCCGCAACCTCTCGCAAACCCTCTCTAAAACCCTAGCGATTAGGGTTCCTCCATTCCCCACCCCCACCTCCTCGCCTCCACGCCGCCAGCGATCCATGGGCAAGTCCAGCAAGAAGTCCGCGGCTCCCGCCGTCGTCGCGCCGGCGGCCGTCGTCCCCAAGGGGAAGGCCGGCAAGAAGCGCGAAGCGGAGGACGAGATCGAGAAGGCCGTCACCGCCAAGAAGCAGAAGGCTGCGCCGGCCAAGGCGGCGCCCGTGACCAAGGAGGACGCCAAGAAGGCCAAGAAGCAGCCGCCGCCCAAGAAGGCTGAGAGCAGCAGCTCCGAGGAGGACTCGTCCGAGTCCGAGGAAGAGGTATTGCTCCTGTCGCCGTTTTTCCCCCTTTTGATGTTTGCTATGTATACTCTGTTCATGTGTATCGGTTTGGCTACTATTCTCTTTGGTAAGCACCGTTTTGTGTAGCATGGACAGATGTTCGGTGCGTTTAAAAGCTCTAATTTCTGGACTAATTTTGACACGTTGAATATAATAAACTGATGTTTGGTGCGTTTAGTACTAATTTCTCGTCGGCTCTTAGTCCCAGAGCAATATAGGTGACCATCTGAAAATCATATCTAAAATCATATGGAAGCTATTGTTTTGTCTGTAGTCTGAATGATTGCTCAGTTATAGAGAAACGGTACACCTATCACTGCTCTGTAGATACTATTGAGCTTTTGTTTTCTGGTGAATACTGCCATGTTATGACGTGGCTTATATATGTTCGTTCACTTATGCTCCCATGCCTCTATATCTCTGCAGGTCAAGGTCCAGCCGAAGAAGACTGCAAAGCCTGTCAAACAGGAGTCTTCTGATGAGAGCAGCGACGAGTCCTCTGACGAGGTAGAACGTCACTAGCCTCATTCAGTTTTGTTGTCATTTGACGAGGTGCTAATTATCTACTTCTCCTGTTTATTAAGGAACCTGCAAAGAAGCCTTCTGCTAAGCCTGTGGCCTCAGCTGCCAGCAATGGTTCCAAGAAAGGCAAGCAGGAGAGCAGCTCCTCCAGCTCCGAGGACGAGTCTGATGAGGATGAGGTAAATGCTTCACCTTTATTTGCTTTGCTTTGATGCTCTTAGTTATTTTCACTTGTATTATCAGGATGGATTTCGCAGCGTAGTTTTGTGTCTGTTCATGAAACAATAAATTCCATCATTTGCATATCTAAAATATTTTTGGCCATTCCATATTAGTAACTTTATCAGTAGCTTCTGTGAAATATGTGACATGTCAAGTCTCTCTGTACACTGTCATGGTGTTTCTACCTCACTTAACTGTGTTTTACATTTTCCAGAAACCTGCTCCAGTAAAGAAAGCACCAGCAAAGGAGGAGTCTGACAGCTCTGAGAGCGACTCTGATGATGAATCAGAGGAGGTCAGTTCAGGTTTACTTTTGTTAGTGGATTCTCTCTCTGCTTTAGTTACTAATTTAGTGGTTCATTGTTTTCAGGCTGTGCCTGCCAAGCCCAAGGCTCCTGCTGCTGCTGCCAAGAAGGCTGTTTCTTCTGACAGTTCTGAGTCTGAGAGTGAATCAGAGAGTGAATCTGAGGATGAGGTACCGCTGAAATCATGTTCTCATAGCCTCAAATTGTTGCTTCATAGAATTTTATTAATGTTTCCTCTCAACATGTAGGATAAATCTAAGAAAGCTGCCCCAGCTGCCAAGGTGACTCCTGCTGCTAAAAGGAAAGATGATTCAAGTGATTCCTCAGACAGTGATAGTGAGGAAGAGCCACCCCAGAAGAAGCAGAAGGTTCTGCGGCTGGTTGTCCTATTTATGTTTGACTTTGCTTTGCTTATTTTGAAGATTATCATTTACATGTTTGTGTTTGATACACAGGATGCTGTGAAGGTTGCTCCCAAGTCTGCCAAAAAGGATAGTAGCAGTGATGATGATAGTTCAGAAGAAAGCTCAGATGATGAGCCTAAAAAGGTAAGATGGATTTCAGTCTTTATAGGATGTGGGTGAGCCTTTTGTTCGACAATGAGCTGTTGTTAACTAAGACTTGTGGTAATTCCCATAGCAGGCAGCAAAGGCAGCCGAGAGCAGTGGCTCTGAGGAGGACAGCAGCGATGACAGTGATGAAGATGATAAATCTGCTAAGACTCCTAAGAAGGTTGGTTCTCATAGTCATACGTACCTTAATCTACCCTTGTGAGTGTCCATCTCAATTGGAATGATTGTCAAATGACTTTTGTTTTGCCACTCTACAGGAAGTGCCAACTGCTACAAAATCCCAGAAGGCTGAGGTTTAAAATCTGCACCTGATATTGATACTTAGCTTTTCATAGATATAGTGGTATGTTATATGATTTTTTTTATTACAGCCTAAAACTCCTGCTAGCAACCAAGGTCAGGCATCAGGGGGGTCTAAGACCCTCTTTATGGGGAACATTCCATTTGGTGCTGATTTTGAGCAAGTGTAAGTTCCCCTAGCAGAAGAAATTATTTTTAGCTTATTTGAATATTAAGAATTGTTTCCCCTTTCTGTTTGTAGGAAGCAATTTTTTGCTGATATTGCTGAGGTTGTTGATGTTCGTCTGGGTGTCCATGAAGATGGCCATCCTAAGGGATTTGGTCATGTTGAGTTTGCTACTGCTGAAGGTGCTGAGAAGGTAAATGTTTCTGTTCTAGTCTTCACTTTTAGTTTCTGTGAGGTTAATAATGTCTATTCACTTCCAAGTAATTATTTGATTTTTACATTCGCTGCTTTAGTTCAATCCGTGGCAGCATTGGTATAATACTTCAGCTACTAGAACAAGTATTTTTTCTTTCTTTCAGGCACTTAATGAGATGAATGGACAAGATTTTAATGGTCGTGCTGTGAGGCTTGACATTGCTGCTGAAAGAGGCGCAAGTGCTCCTCGCACCAGGTAATGTGAATTTAAAGTTCTAACATCTAGGATAGTTTCTCTGCAGGTTATTTATCTGTATTTTGCTAATTCTTGTCGACCACAGGGATGGTGGATCTTTTGGCAAGCCAAGTGGAGGTCCCAGCCTTTCTGTATTTGTCAAGGGTTTTGATACTTCTCAACAGCGGGATGATGTAATTTCTTGTTTGTTTTGGTTCACCCTCTCCCTTGCACCCATTGTATTGAGAACCTTATCTAATCATTTGTTTCCCATTGTGAATTTTAGATCAACTTTGCTCTAAAAGAACATTTCTCCAAGTGTGGAGAGGTCACGCGTGTGTCAGTTCCGGTGGATTATGAGACTGGTGAATGCAGAGGGTAATTTAGCTAAACTTAGAAAAGTGTTATGTTTAACCATTCAAAATTAGATGTGGATTCAGCAAAGAACTTGGAATAAAATACTCTTGAAGCTTTCTGGAATTTTAATAGTATTTGATATATTTTTTGTGAATTAACCATTCAAAATTAGATGTGGATTCAACAAACAACTTGGAATGATCTATTCTTGATGCTTTCTGGAATTTTAATATTATTTTGTTTATTTTTTTGTGAATTTGCAGTATAGCATACATGGATTTTGGCGATGAGAGTTCCTTCAACAAAGCACTTGAGCTAAGTGGGTCTGACCTTGGAGGTTACAATCTGTACGTGGCTGAGGCAAAGCCTAAGGGTGACTTCGGTGGTGGTGGTGGTCGTTCTGGAGGTAGAGATGGTGGACGTTCTGGTGGCAGGTTTGGCCGAGATGGTGGACGTTCTGGTGGCAGGTTTGGCCGAGATGGTGGACGTTCTAGTGGCAGGTTTGGTGGCCGATCTGGTGGCCGCGATGGTGGTAGAAGAGGAGGAAGAGGCTTTGGCAGGCAGAGCGCTGGGACTGCTAGCGCGGGTAAGAGATCATATTTTGTGTTGTATGACAGTATTTTCTACAGCGAAACTCTGTTCTCATTCATTTTCTTCTTCTCAGGAAAGAAGACAACATTTGATGATTAGAGAAGAACCCAAAACTACTCTGCAGCAACAAGTTGTGTCTCCAGGTCAAAAAAAAAACAAGTTGTGTCTCGGACGTTTAGCCTTGTGTTTCCTTAAGACTATTTGGTGTTGGATACCAGTATCCTTGTCCTAGTGGACTAGTAACATTTTTGTCTGTAATATGGGCTGTTCTCCCTATGGTTGGGTCGGCCATGATGCAATGCAAGGATTCTATTATATATGTTATACCTGTGTTTTGCCTCCTGTGGTATACTACTCTCTTCTGTTTTTGGTTACCTTATTCATTTCCTTTGCTGTATGGATTTTTCCCTTTATTTTCATCTGTTTGTGATCTTTTGTGCTGCCTTTTTATGATGTTAGTCTCTTCATTCAGTGCAGTGGAATTTCTGTTCTGCACGATGACAGAATTAATCATCATCAGAATCGGGACTTTCCTGTAACCTTACATTCAGTTGCAACGTATTGCGTGGCACTGATACTAAGGTTCCAGGACAGTTTGGGCCTAACTTCCGTGGGGCCACTGTCACAATGGTTTCAGGATTGTTTGGGCCTAAAGCCATCTCAATGCGGCGATGCGCAACCCCCTTTGCACCGCGCATGGGTTGGCCGCTGGCTTTGCTTTCTTCACATCCCTTCGTCCAACCCTGAGTACCGACATTCTCTCCTGTTGCGCCGTCGCCTCTCGTGTCCCCCATCCCCTCGCCGGTGCGCCTTCCCCCTCATCGTCCTTGGCGCCTCTCTTCCGTGCTCGTTTGCACCAGGCACGGGTCCAGCACCTTCTTCTCCACCAGCCTCCGCATCGGCCGAGGCACGGCAGAATGATGGCTGCAACCTTGAAGCCATGATCTTCCCTTTATCTGGTGCTGCAAGGATTGAAGAGGTGGCAGTACAGCGGAACGATGGGCCATGGGCCGACGATTCGTACGGTCCTCCTTGTTCTCGCACGCCCTAAGCGTGGTCGGAAGCTGCTTCATTTATAAGGGCTGGATGAACAAGTTACAAGGGAGTCCACAGACAAACTAGGATCTGCAGAAAAGACCCCAGGAATTACAACAAGGCCCTCAGGACAAAAAGATAAAAAACAATCGGGTCTTCGAGATCCTTCTCCATCATCGAGAGCTGAGCTCCGCCGCCTCGCCAGGAATACCGGCACCGGGGATGAACCACTTGGTCCAGCACCACTGGAAAGTGCGCAACAGCAGGAGCCGAAGATTCTCTGCGTTGGCTTGAAGCCTGGAGGAAGATAGACCATCGAAGCGAGGTCTAGGAGGGTCGCCTTTCGACCATGATGTGCATAGGCAAGGCGGAGGTAACCGCCGGCTTCAGTCCTCTGCTGAAGAACTCCTGAAACGAGAGCAGAGAAGCTCTCCGGCGCATCAGATGTTCCCCGCCGTCTCCAAGCCACAACTCCCTGAACAACCGCAACTCCCCACCCCCCTCGCCTCCACGGTCGGCCATGGAAAGGAGATAGACCACCCAGAGAAGCTTGTGCTTGGCACTAGATAAGGGACCTTTATTTGTGGAGTAGCCCGCCGCCCAGATCTTCACCGCATCCGACTCTGGCCGCCGGAGTATCTCGTCAGAGAAGAAGGTCGCATGCCAGCTACAGATCTCAGCCAAGAGATCTAGCAGCCAACTCCCGGCATAGTGCCATACACCGGCATAAAGCCAAGAAAACCTAGATCTACTAGTAATATACACTAACCTAGCTCCGGCGCCTCCCCTAGGCCATCTCCGACCGGCTGCGCCGGCGGAGATGCCGTCAGATCGGCCCGGTCTCCGGTGGGAGACTCTCAGTTACTGTAGCGAGAGGAGAGAGGGGGGGGGGGGGGATGAGCGCTTCACCACGGAAAAGTTCAATAGACGGCCTGAATTTAGGCCTGCTTTGCGTGGCCATGGTGATGCGCGTGGTGTCCTTCTATGACCTTCTTGAGCATCCTTGTTCCGCCGCTTGCGATTGGCGCGCCACTCCCGGCCACACTCCTCTTCCACCCGGTACTACTCTTTCGTCATTACGTGCGCCCGCCGCTCGCGTGAGGGCAGCTGGAGGGGAACCCTGGTGCGCGCGGGAACTTTCCCGGGCCCTCCTCCCGATTGCCATTGTTGTCTCGTCAAGCCTGCCATGGGATGGGCAGTGCCGCTCAGGGAAGACAATACACGTGACACCCTTTGAGTTGCCACGTTGGGGGCACCGCGTCACCCAAAAGGTCACCCAGATGCCCCCCTATCCGTGTCCGCGCGACCACCCAAACGGTAAAAAACGGACACATTTCGTTTTCGATTTGGGTGGCTGCATTGGAGATGCCCTAAGGTATCTCTAAAGTGACTGTTTGCGTCGAGCTGGACATAAAAAGGGGAAAATCCTGGCTGACGCATTCACGACCTAATCTTGAGACCGAAATGCGTCGCCGTGGACACTGCACGGTCAACACATGTGTTCACGTCATTCTCCTTCTGAACCTTAGAGCATCTCCAACAGACGCTGTAAATTTTGGCACGCTATACCTCCCTTCCGACGTGCTGTAAACGTTTGCCGCGCGCTTTGCCGCACTTTGCCCCGCCGGACGCGCCAAAATACAGCGCCTGCGCGGGCGGTAAAATTCGGCCTCCTTCGGACGCTCTAAAATACAGCGCGCGCCGCCACGCGAACGGCTAGTTTTTTGTATATCGTTTGAAACGGATCAAACAAATCAAATAAAATTACGAAAATTTAACTGAAATTACGAAATATATTAAAACTTCGACAAATACCGACATTTATTTGAACTAAACTAAACTAAACTACTCGGAGTCCTCCCAATCGAAATCCGACGATCCGCTAGTCGGAGTCGTGTCGGACACCGGAGTGGTCGTCCACTCAAAGGAGGAGGAGGTCCGCATGTTCGTCGACGGTCTGGCGCCTCTCCTTTTCTCCTCCGCCCTCTTCGCCCTCCGCGCCGCCTTCTCCGCCCTCTCCGCCTTCCTCGCCGCCGACTCAGCGCGACGCCTGTCGCGGTCGGCCTTCTTCTTCGCGGCCGCCTTCGCCTTGGCCTTCTTCTTCTGCGCGTAAAATGCCTCCGTGGCGGCGACGTCCTCCGGGAACGCGTGCGCCCACTCGAGGCACACGCGCTCGTCCTGCTCCGCCACGCGCAGACGCTGCTCGAGCTCGCGGGCGCGGCGCCGCTGCTCGGTCGTGACGATCGGCGACGGCGGCGCGAGCATCTCCGCCGTCGCGCGTCCAAACGTCGTCGAAGTTCATGTGCCGGCGGGACGGCCGAGGCGCCACGCGACGGCGTCGTAGGCTCGCGCCGCCTCATGCGCGGTGTCGAAGGTTCCGAGTCGGATCTGCTCCTCGCCGGAGCGGATCTCTGCGTCGAAGCGGCCGCTCGGCCGCGCGCGGACGCCGCGGTAGCCGGAGGCGGACCGGAGACGGAGGTGGACCGTCAGCGCCGAGGCAGAGCGCTAGGGGAGGGAGAGCGAGGCGGAGCGCGGAAGTTTCAGGCAGTTGGCGCGTTCGCGCGTGTCGCGTTTATAGCGCGCGCGACAACTTTCCTGCGTGGGATGGCGCAAACGCGCGGGCGCGGCAAATTTTTTTACCGCGCGCGCCCTTTTCCCGTGTCAGCTGGAGCTTCGCGCGGGCGCCCGCGCGCCAAACAGGAGGTTTTTTTGCCGCGCGCGCCTTTTATAGCGTCTGTTGGAGAGCATCTCCAACAGGCGCGCTATATAGGCCGCGCTGCAAAAAAAACGGCCAGTATACCGCGCGCGCGAGGGAGTCAGGCGCTCCAGCAGGCGCGGTAAATGGCGCGGCGCTGTAAAATTTTTAGGACGCGCGGTGTTTTGCACAAACCGGAGCGGCATATCTGACGCGTCGGTTACAGCACGCGGCAATGCTCCGCGCCCGCGCGAAAATCCAACGGCTGGAAATTTCCCCCGCCCGCGCCCGCGCCCTCATTTCCCCACCTACCGCCGGCGCGAAATCCAGCCGCCGCCGGTCGAATCCGTCGCCGCCCCCGCTGCCGCGCGCCGCTGCGGCGTAGATCCGCCTCGCCCGCACCCCTCCATAATGCACAAGCGGCGGCTAGGAAAGATGTAGAGAGAGCATTTGGGATTTTGGAAGCCCAATTTGCCATTGTTAGAGGACCGGCTAGATTTTGGGACCAAAAATGGCTTTGGTATATCATGACCGCGTGTGTCATCATGCATAACATGATTATAGAGGATGATCGCGGAACAGATGTGGATCATACCCACTATGACTTGATGGGGGTTCCCGTGCAAGTGAGGAGGTCCGCACATAGGATTGCCCGGTTCATTGCCTCATACCATGCCATTCGGTGCAACGACACAGATGATGGGCTTCAAAAAGATCTCATGGAAGAATGGTGGAATTGGAATGGACAACAATAGTTGCATACCTGTTGTTTTTGTTCGAAAACTATGTGTTGTATTGTCTCAAAACTATGTTGTATTGTTGTATGTTGGACGTGTTGTATTTGGTGTGAATTATTGTTGTTAACAATGTATTGTATTTGGATGGTATATTTTATTTGTGAAATTTTATACAATTATTTGATCTTGTTGGATGCATAGGTGTGTGTGTTTGTTGTTTGCGCCACGCTCGCGCGCTGCAAAATGGCGCGTCCGGTGGAGGTGCTATTTTACCACGCCAACGCGCGCTGCAAAATGGCGCACCCGGCAGGGTAAAAATCGCTCTGTCGCGCGGCAACGGTTTACAGTGCGACGGCAGCGTCATATACCGCGCCAACTTATAGCGCTCCTGTTGGACATGCTCTTAGTAATGGTTGCTTCTGTCGCTTCAGTCTTCTGCGCCGCATTTGTGGTGCTACTCCACCTCCTGCGCGCCAACTAAACATTATAGATGAAGAAGCGCCCAATCTTCTTAAGAGGAGCTGTCCAGCTGCGTTTTGGAAACTCCTCCGCCTACAACCAACGCCATGGGCACCGTTCCGCAAGATGAAGAAATACCGCGAGGTTGGATCATCTTTTGCTTGCAAGAAGAAAACAACTTCACGCAACAACTGTTCGTGGAGGGCGGTTCCTTGGCGGGACGCGGGTCTACTGGGCGGCGATTGGTACCTCAATTCCCCGCATGCATGTCCCGATGCCTCTGATGCTGCGCGAGGGACACGTGCGCCAATTCGAGATCCGCCACCGCCACTTCATCGTGTCGTTTGGATCTGCATGATGATCCGGTCTTCGCCCTCGACTAGTATAACTGGTCCACCCAATTCTAGTTCCAACCGCATCGCCACGTGGGTTACCTCGGCGATATGGACTTCTTCAACCAGAAGCGCGGCGTCGGCCTCGATGACGTCAAGGAGGATGGAGACGAAACCCACGATTCCTTGGACGACGGCCACGACGACAACCTAGTTGCTCCACCCGGCAGCGTGAACCATGAACTCCAACCAGCGAACCTCAACCAGCCCGCTCAGTGGATGGCCTCGCCTTCCAACTACGGACGCCCGCGCAGGCCCAAGTGAGGCCACTAACTCCTACGCCGCTTCCTCCTGCCCTACGCCGTCTCTTCCCACACCAACACCACCGCCGACGGCTCATTAGTCTCTGCACTTGCCGTGGCCTTGGGTGCCTCCGGTCTTCATCGACCTCATCAACGACGACAAGTAGGGACACCCTATGATTATTTTCTAGTCTTTTTATTTAGTTTTCAGCACTATGTAAATTCATTCTATTAATAAAAAAATGTAATTGGATATAAATGCGTCAGGCACTCAGGCCTCTAAGGGCTAGCCGACCTAAACAGACACATAAGGAAACGGGCCTAATTTAATATCGGCGGCCCAACAACGGACACTTTCCATATCTAAAATGAATATGGCCTAACTTTCCCGTCGGGCCAGCCTCCCGGGTAGGCAACCTCCCCAGCTCGTCTATCCCTTAGATCTTCCCGGCGGCAGTGCTCCGTCCACTGGCCTGCTTCTCATCCTTTGCCTCCTGGACGAGGCTGCATAGAAGCTGCAAAGCTCCCAGACCTGTTGCTTCTCCCTTCGCCGTCTCATCACCCAAGCAGTCCATCTGATTGCTGTTTCCTCAAGTCCTCCGCGTCCGTCCTCGATGATCAGATACATGCTGCAAGTCCGGCTGCAGAATCCCCTTCCCTGTTGCACCACCGCTTCCTGGCAGGTATTTTGTGGGGCTCATGTTCCATTGTCGAGCAGCCACTTCTCGTTGCATACTCAAAAGGTAATCCTTGTCTTTGTAGGAACTAGGAAACACTAATCATAGTAATCCTTGTCTTTGTAGGAACTAGGAAACACTAATCATCCCTTAAGTTTTGCTCTGTTAGTCAAATGGAAATTTGATGTCGAGACACTAATCATCCCTGCATGGACTCCATCATTTGGAAGGTGTGGGCTCCTCCCAAATGCAAGCTCTTCTCATGGCTCATCATCCAAAACCGCGTTTGGACGGCGGACCGGCTTGCAAAGCGGGGGTGGCCAAATGGGAGGGTTTGTCCTCTTTGTCGGTGTCGTGACGAGACGGCCTCTCACCTTCTCTTCCAATGCCGCTTCTCTATCCGGATTTGGAAGATGGTCAAGGATTGGCTTCACATACATGACTTCCATCCTTCCTCATGGGACGAGTTTGACAATGTTGAGCTTTGGTGGACCTCCACCGTGCTAGCTCATGGAGGCCGTAAGAAAGCTATGGCCACCCTCTTCATGTTGGTTGTGTGGGAGCTATGGAATGAACGCAACGCTAGGATTTTCAAGCATGTGGACACCATGCCTACAATCATCTTCGACCGTATCAAATCGGAAGCTAGAACTTGGGTTATTGCCGGTGCTAAACACTTGGGTTTTTTCATGGCGGGAGAGTAGGCTTTTGTGACCTCGGTGTGGTTGTAAGACTAAACTAAATCTTGGCTTCCCAAGCTTCTTCTTTATTAATGAATTAAGGCAAATCTTTTGCCTTTTCTTCAATTTTTTTTTTTTGATGTAATAATGCGACTTACCAAATTTCTGCGGGATAGTCCTGCCTGGAAACAAATATTTTATATGTTGACAAAATGTTCAAGCAAATGATTATTTGACATCAAATTTGAGGATAGTCCTGCCTAGAAGGAAATTCAGTCTCATTTATCTCACTCTGTTTTTTATCGGAATGGCTAGAAATCAGGCGCCTGATTTTTAGTATGTATCAGTCGACCCTTTTAGCCTTTGGATTTTGCCTAGCGATTTGTGCAGTGTGAGAACGTAGTGAGTTTCCACTAGGTTGAAACTAAGAATTTAATGAGTACTGATAATTAGTACTATTTTTATAAGTTACAACTATATTGAAACTGAGATTTGTCACATGACATCAGGCGACTAAGACATAATATGTCTGAGTCGACTGAGACCTAGACTCACCCGTTTTTTATTCGATAGTCTTTATCAACTACATCTCCGGATCTTATAATGATCTTTTCTTGCAGGGATATACAAAGTCTTTATCAACTACATCTCCTGATCATATAAGTACTCTTGCCTTACAGCTGATACAGATATTCAGAGACATTCAGATAAGTTTTGCAGAAAGGAGGTTTTCACTGAGGACAGAGATGAGCCTAGACATCACATAACATCTTTTTTCTAAAAAAAAAGGTACACAGATATTGATCCATGTATCTCTGTTTTTTTTTTTTTTTTGAATATAACAAGTTTTTCATCTGAGAAAGTAAGCTCTCAATTATAAGAACCACATACGTTCTCTTCTCCACCATGGGACCATGATGTTGCCTTTTCTTGCGGAGAACAACTGTAGTTATTTTTGCAAGGCTTGGTGAATATATTATGAAATATAACAATATATGTGTGATTTGATGCCATGCCAATGAAAATATAGATACTTGGGACTTACTTTGCTATGTTAAATGTTAGGCAGCGTACGGTAGAAGAGCACTTGCACACTTTCATGCCAATATTTCTAGGAATTCATCTGTGTCTGCATTATTGAACTATTTAAAGTGTAATTTCTTGAGTCGGATTTATGTATATCCTCGTGGACGGTTGGCAAGATCCACTTCTCTGCCAAATTTGTAACTCCTGAATGTTCTCTTCCTTTTCAGGTTTATACTTGTTTTGAAACTGTGAACAAGTTCATACGTTCCCTCTGTTAGTGACAAAATAATATTGTTTGTCATTGTGAATGCAACACAGAGCACTACAGTATGTTGTATTGTGATGATTGTTGCGGTAACAATATAGAGTCAATTGTGGCATTGATTATCAAGCCTTAATTCATCTGTTCTTTGTAAGCAGATCAACTATATGTTGGGTTGCACTGGAAATACCTTCAATAGATCTTTCTTCCTTGTGATATTGGCAAAACGGAGTAGCAATTTGATCAAAATAAGCAACATCTACAATCTGCTGTTGTAAAAATTCCCAACCTCTACGAACACACATGCTTTATACTCGCTATCGTACTTATGAGCATTATCAAACCTAAGCAACAAATGTAGACCATTTGGGATTGCATCTTGACCCCACCATCACTTCAGTTCTCTATTAGAGAAATTATTATCATACTACTGTTAAAATAGACGGCAACGAACGCCATAATGGTTTAGTAAAGACGATTCCCTGCTGAGAGCGGACTGCAAGCCAGATTCACAGCTTCTTACTGCAGTCTGCAGGGGAGTATTCCGCTAACAAATCTTTTGCTGATGAATGAATTCGGCCAGCAATGGGACTCAGCAAAATCAAAGTATCGATACACACTCGACGGTGGTAACACTACCATCGACCTCGTTTATGTCTGACAAAAGGCTAAAACATCCGTGTACAGAGGTTGCATGCCAAGCACCATCTTGAGCACAGTATTTTCACTCGATAGAATCACCAGCAGTTGAACATCAAAATAAAGGTTTCGTGCTGATGATCTTTATGTCCAATTGACATCAATTCAAAATACACACTAGAACAAACTACTGCATGCACAACAGCACAAGAACATAAGGAGACAGCTAGCAATAGTATAAGAAGCTCATGAATCATGATGAAAATGCAAGGCATTGCTACCCCAAGTTCCAGTGAAAGAAGCACCGGGCTGGATTAAGTTGAATTTCACGTACTACTTGCAAACTACCAAGTTCCATTGAAAGAAGCACCAGACTGTTTATCTTGTCAAAGGATAGACTAAGAACAAAATTGGATTTCTTTCCCATGTGTTTCGAAAAGAAGATACTTCACCAAAACCTCACACGTGCATTAACCGTGTATATCAAACTGCGCATTCCCACATCAAATACAGGGCAACACAGAAGATATAAGATCCTGAATTAGCATACATGCTGTCGTAAAGAAGCCCCAGTATAATGTTCTCAATCATGTACAGTGGCCAATGCAATTCCAGATTTCCACGTCGATGGATTTTTGTTAATGTTTGACAAGTAGGCTAAACCATCATCCATCAAAGTGTACAGAGCTTGGTGTGTCAAAGCACTACATCTTAAGCATAGTTATTTCTGTTTAACATCAAAATGAAGTATTGAGGCAGGTTTTGTGTGGATGTTCTACTACTCCCACCCAATAATAAGTGTCAGGGCCTTAGTTCAAATTTTGAACTAAAGTCCTGACTTACTATTATGCATCAGAGGGAGTATGTCAAACCGACATCAGTTCGAAATGCACACTGAAACAAACTACTGCACGCACAACAGCACAAGAACACAAGGAGACAGCTAGCAATAGTATAAGAGGTAATGATGAAAATGCCAAGGCATTGCTACCCTTCTCCCTTTTCCAATTATATCCCCTTTTTTTACAATGGCCGACGTCTAGCAAACAACCTAGACATCAATCTACTACTCCAAGATAAACAACAACCTAATCTGGATCGAGACACACACCCCTCACAACAACTTGAATGGACACGAATCCCTCCAATTTCCTATACACTACCCTCGCCAAAAGAACTTAGTCACCTACTGAAATCACTAGAATCCTATTGTCAGAGAAAGAAGCGCCACCTAATCTGGAGACCGAGCATCATCCCCGTCAGAATCAAAGCCACCAGAGCTCCTGGAGCCAGAATCTGCAAACAATTTAACGGGTCACACAACAGGTCATCCAGAAATGAGCAAATTGGGCAGCGGGGGGCATTAACACATCTTCCATCATACCGCTCGATGAAGATGAGCCGCTATCGGACCCACTTGAGCTGCTGGCCACCTGGGCATCTTTCTCGATCTCTACCGACTGGTAATTTGCTGCTGGCATCTCATCACCGATATCCACGTACTCATCGATCATCTCAGCCTCTGAAGACCTCTTGTGCGGCGCATCAGTCTCCTGCACGAAACAAGAAAAACAGAGCAACGTACATAAGAACGCAATACAGCATTCCTCGACTATTAGGAATGAATGGCCACATTGTGATTGTAATAACTTACTGAGTCCCCAATTTCAACCACCGAAGGAGAATCCACATTCACCATCACCATATCATCCTCAGCGGGAAGGAGAGGAGCCATTGCAGCACCACCGTTCTGCCGACCCTTCTTGAGAACCTTCTTCAAATTGACGACGAAACGATCGAGCTCCCACAGCGTCTCAACATCCATTTCCTCGAAATCGAGCTCCACAACATCCCCCATTAGGGCCGGATCAGTGCTCCTCTTCTGCACAATCTGCAGGATGTTCACCATCTTCTCCTCGGGCAGGCTCTCGATCTCCACCCTGAGCCTGTGCATCTCCTCCTCAGTCATGTCCCTCTTGTTGGGGTCCCTGGCCTTGGGCTTGGGCCTCTTCCCAACGACACCCATCCTCAGCGGCTCCTGCGAAATCAGCGGCACGGGCGGCGCCTGCACCGGCACAGGAATCAGCTGCTGCGGCTGCGGCGGCGAGAAATCGAGCGGCATTGCCGACTCGGCCCGCTCGCGCTCCTCGTCGAACCAGGAGACGGCCTCCCCGTAGAGCGCCTCGAAGTTGGCGAGCAGGTTGCCCGCGGATCTGTGCACCTCGTGGCCCACGGGGTTGTAGCGGAGCGCGTTGGCGAAGGTGAGGCGCACGTCCTCCGCGAAGGCCTCGTGGGAGGCGTACGCCCCCGCCGCGAGGGCGGATTTGACGGTGCCGAGATCCATGGGGTTCCGGATGACGGCGTGGTAGTCGTAGAGCTTGAACTTCTCGACGTCGACGGGGCGGTTGAACCAGACGGAGTTGCGCTGCTTGCGGAGCTTGGTGAGGATCTGCGCGCACCGGGCCAGCATCGCGTCGCGGAGATGCGGCGGGGGGTGAGGGTGAGGGTGGGGGTGGGGCGGAGGGCGCTGGTCCTCCCACGTGTCGATGTGGGAGAGGAGGGCGCGGACGCGGCCGAGCTCGCGGGTGAGCCGCGCGCGCACCTCCCGGGCCTCCCTGCGGGAGAGGCAGGACGGGCGGATCAGGACGTGGCCCGACGGCGAGGCCGCGGGCGGAGGCGCTGGACGCCGGGGCGGCGGCGGCGGCGGGGAGGAGGTGCGGTGGTGGTTAGGGTTTGGGGTCGGGCGGTGGTTAGGGTTGGAGGGTTTGGGCATGCGCGGGACGCGGGCGTCGGCCCAATGGTGGTGGTGGTGGTGGTGGGCCTCATTCCGGCCGGCGAGCACGGCCGAGGTCATCGCCGGCGGCGCGCGCGCGATCTCTCACGATCTCCGGCGGGAGGCGGCCATGGCGCGTCGGGAATGGGCTCCGCGGGCTATCGGGTGGCCCGCCCGGTTGGAAGCTTTGGGTGAGGAGAGGAGGGGAATGGGTGGGCCTTTAATAGCAGCGGGAGGTGGCCGCAGGCGTCGCGAGCACGATCTGGACCGTTGGTTCCAGCACTTGGAACGAGATGAACGGTCGAGATCTCTTCCAGGCGGCCAGCGGAGCGTGGAGGGCCTGGGGCGCCGGTTGTCGCCACATGTCGTGCACCGAGAGCAGGCGCGGCCTTTTTTTTGCTTGGATAACCGCTACGTGCACGCGAAGGGTCGAGCGGTTATTAGAGGAGATAACACTGCCATGTAGGGTCATCTTCCCTGCTAGGATATGTGAGTGCCGTGGACGGAAGGTAGACCCGGTTTGGCAGTGAGTGTCTCTAATCGGCGGGTAGGTTTCCGGGTTCGCGTGGGAGTTTCGGGGATGCGTTTCTTGCGCGAGCCCTGCTGAGCCTCACGAATTGTGTGCGTCTCACGAGTTGCCCGCTTTTGCGATTTTCTGCGGACGGGACCTTTACCATTTCTCGAACACGTCCCTGAGTCATAAACCAATTGCATCGCAGTGAGCCAGCGACCCACTCCACTGAAATTGCTGATTTCATCCAGGCAAGCTTCAACTTTATTATTTATGAAAGACATGTCTTATTGTCTTCTTCTCAGGACCACTACAAGATCAGTTTGCTTAGTATTAAATTATTAGGCTGCTCATAGTGGGGAGTAACATAAGGTGGTGTCATGCATAAGTTACTAGTTCATGTTACTACCTTCATAGTGGAAAGTAACTTAGAGATGGTATCATGCAAAGTCTCATTTATTAATTTGTAGACTCATTTTATCTTGGGGTGTGTGATATTATGGTAACATAGCTAGTTACCACCTCCCTCTCTTTCTTCATTTATTGCTATGCCATGTCACCAAAACACCTTGAAATATGTGATGTTACTACCTAAGTTACTCCCACTATGAGCAGTCTTAGTCTATCACTATTTACTTTCAGAACAATACCATTTTTTTACATACAAAAACGCCAAATAAACCAACACAAAATGGACACCCCTGTTAAATAAGTGCTTGCATGTTTTCCCCCTATATAAATCACGAAGCCACAACTCGAATGTATATCATCTAACATAAATAGTGGGGTGTAATCACACCTAAGCTACGTGAATCAAGTGTTGAAGAGATTGTTCTTTAACAACCTAAACAATGAAAGCATACCACTACATTACTAGATTAGGTGCCTAGGCAGACATCAATGTTGTTTAGTGTTGTACTGTACTACTTGAAACTTATGATTGTCCATTTAACGTGGAGGTACATATCCTATATACATTAGTATGCAAGCATTATATAGTAGATGGAACACATAATATGTGCTTCGTTTGATTTTGAAACATGCATTTTAGTTGTTATCATTTTTCAGTATTCGCTGGTACAAGCAAAAAATAAAGAGTTTTATTACACAATGTCATTGAGTTCATAACTAAGTCATCCTAGTGCTATCGAGGGGAATGCTTGATTAGCAATTACAACCAAACAAAAAAAAAAGGTCAACCTAATGCTAATAAATTGCATTTGAGCAATGCTTGATTAGCAATTACAACCAAACAAAAAAAGGTCAACCTAATGCTAATAAATAGCATTTGAGCAATGCATGGAAACGAAAAAAAACTCAAGACAAATGCTAAACTCGTACTGTGCATTTTTCGTATAGCTGACACCCCTATTTGGTTCACAACATCCGGCCAAGTAATCATACACAACATCACAAATTATGATTCAAATTCAGTACACTCTATAAACACCCACTCGCACATCTTAGTGAAGCTTCGTAAGATTGTGAAATTTATTCTCGCCTTCCGTCAAACATGGATTGCATATACTTGATGATGTTTATGCTTGTGTGCTTTGATCTATCGTGCAACCGAACGAAATGAACACATGCATACTTCGCGTTTTAGTGTGGTAGATGGCATCTCATTTTTTTTCCACCTTTTCATTCTTCTTCGAACAAACTCTTCTGAGGAAAGTCAACCGATTATTAATAATCATCAATAGTGCTACAAATTATTCATAAAGTAATAAAAATGATAAATATGCTTTTGACCACCTAGCGACACCTACAAAACACTCGAACGAGCCAAAGACACGTTGCCATCCTCGCCCCTCCCTCACTGGAGTTGGGCAAAACTTGTTGTAGTAGACCGACAAGAAGTCATCGTGTTAAGGTCCCGAAGGAAAAACACACCGGAGCCGCAACCATCGTCAATGGTGAGAATTGTAGATCCAAAGAGCTAGACCCGCAACCAACGCCAGTGGTGAGAGTTGCAGATCAAATGAGCTAGACCTGCAACCGTACCAACGAATATGAACACCGACTGAACACTAGGAGTTCTGTCCGGGAAGATAACTCCACACGCCCTATGCCAGCTATAAGCCTATAGCCGGAGCAGAGGTAGAGTGGAGAGAGCCTTATTCGAATTTAGGATGTCGTTGCCGCCTCACCTTCCTAAAGAAAACTTTGAAACTACATTTTTTTCTAAATAAAAAATTACAAGAAACGTTCCCACCGACCAGGGACCATGGCCCTGCGCACCTCCAAGCTCCCAGACCACCGAAGACAGGACGGACCAGCGGCCAGTGGCGTAGTCACATAGGGAGCTGGTTTTGGGCATAAATTATGCCAATTTTTTTATAATAAATAAAAATATGTGTATTTGACATAACAACTTTGACAACACAGCTGGTTCCGCTGCTGCCGCTGCCGGCAGCGTAGCGTGAGGTGATTGGAAACCCTTGATCGGTTTGCATCACGTCTTCTATCCTTGGACTGGAGGTACCGGTTCAGGATTTTGGTTGAACACATTTGGTTGCTGCTCACTGGAATCAATTTCTTTTCATATTTTTGTGAACATAATATTTCTTTTCATGTTCTACCCTTTTCCGCAAAGCAAATGAAGGTTCAACAAAATCCAAATCGTACTACTTCACCGGCGCCACACGCAGCTACTCCTGTACCACGGCAACCGCACTGATCTTCTTCCAAGCCCTAGGCTACAAGAAAATAAAGGAAAATAAGAAGTCTGAGGGAAAGGACTAGCGACACCAGCTGGTAGACGGCAGAGGAGCGGATCGCAGTAGCGATCAGCAAAATGGACACATGACCCCGCGGTGGGCCGGACGCAAGAGCGGGTGTCGTGCCTACAAATAGTCTGTGGCAAGATTGGGAGGAAAATATCCGACCTGTGATCGGTGGGCAGGTCCATGGGGGGGACGGGGAATGACATGTGGGCCCATGCTTCGGCTGAATCGCTTTTGCTGCGTCGCTCTTTTTGGTGGCACAACACTGGAACGTGATCTTGCACAGTAGTCAGGGGCGGGCCTAGCTCAAGTCAAGGGTATTCAGTTGAATACCCTTTATTTCTGCCAAAACATTTATATGCATGTAGTCTACATGCATATGTGAAAAACTACATTCTATTCAGGCATTGAACCAAAGATAAAAGCTAGCTCACATCATAGCGCTCTCTCTGCCCCAACACAACCAATCTCTCCTTATGTTCCATTAGCTTAAATGTGAAGTCCCGGTCAAAAATAATGTCTTTTAGGGTGTAAGTAATTAGGCGTGAATTTTTTGAATACCCGGTCTTCAGATCCTAGGCCCGCCGCTGACAGTAGTATTTCATTTGGAACTACTATTCAAGGACTAGAGAGATGCAGCTACGTAGCCGACATGAATGCATTTGGAGCGGTTGGACTAGCTCCTCCGTTCATCTCATCCGATTTTGTCCGGGCTGGACTCGACCTGTACTTGGAGTCAGCCTGTAAGTGGGTGCTCACTAGCTAACCCGGCGAAGGGGGTGAGCATGGGTGGTAGAATTTCGCCGTCCATAGCGCCCGGAGATCAGGGTGCAAGCGGGACGCTCTGCGGGGGCCCGCTGGTGCGCCGCAGATGACCGCAACTTTATGTTGTGTGCCGCGTATGAGCCGCGTGTCTACGGAGCGTTTTTGCGGCGCCGTGCATTGGCCGCGTCGTGCAGCCAGCGTGCGCTAGCTAGGCTAGCTCGTTTTTCATCCTGATCGCTAGCTAGCACCCTGATCGCTAGCTAGCTCGGATGAAAAAAAAAACGTCAGCTCTCTTTATACACTAAAGATCAATTAGTTTAGCAGTAATACTTCGTCACAACACAACATTAATATTTCTGAATAATTTTTCTGAACAATCCTATCCAGAAGCTTCCTTATTTCTTCAAGATCAACATCACAATAGCAGATGAACATGAAAATTGCTTCTTCATCTTGACTGAAAATAAGACAATCTTGTGCATTCAAACATGGAAAGGCAACATTACAGTACCCCTGAATTCAAACATCCAGAGTTGCTTCTTCATCTTGACTGAAAATAAAGCGATCTTGTGCATTCAAACATGGAAAGTTGCAATTGTCACTTGCTACCCAAACATGGAAATTAGCTCTGCTCTTACCTAGCTAGCTCAAATGCAAAAAGAGTCAACTCTCATACTGCATTACAACACAACAATAGAAACCAGTGGCTGATAATGTGTAGTAGCTCCCAGACTTACTCGCCATCCTCCCTGAACAAGTGCTGGGCATCCAGCTGTTGTTGCTCCCTTCAGGTCGTCGCTGAAGAAGCACATTCAGCCTGAAAGAAAATTCAGGTTAGATAGTTTCCTTTCTCAGCGCCAATGTTTAAAATCACAAAAAAACAAGTGTACATCTAGTTCCTGGTAGCACATTTAGTTAACTAAAATATAGTTCGTGCTAGTACATATAGCTCTGGTTGCCAATACATAGCATGGTTGCCAATACAGGCCCTAAGGACAGAGAGGGAATAGAGATAGAGCAACTCAAGGTACCTGGTATAATGCAAGGGAAGCTTCAAACAAATTCCTACTCATTCTTCCTAGCGTCTGAAAGTGTAACAGTAATTTTATTAGCCACAAGAAAATATTACATGAGCCAAAGGAAAAGGGCAAAAATACATACCAGCTGCCTTAAACCAATCCTGTAGACATATCAAAGACTCAACGGTAGTGGGCGCAAGGCTGCTCCTATAATCGCTGATGACACGTCCTCCGGTGCTAAAAGCCGACTCAGAAGGCACAGTTGAGGCAGGGATAGCCAATACGTCACGGGCAATTTTAGAGAGCACGGGATATATCTCAGATTTTGTTTTCCACCAATGTAGCATATCAACCTTCTCCTTTCGAGGTGTCAACTGTTCTTTCAAATATTGATCTAGCTCATTGCTTGATTGTTGTCTTTTGGACTTCATGTACTGATCCCACTCTGCTAGTGGATCATTATCATCTTCCGCTTCCTGAGTACCACTGTCTCTCTGTGACTCAACATCTTTATTGTACTCATTGAAGAGCTTCTGCATGTTATCCTTCACTTCACCCATCCATGTTTCTGCCTCCTTTTCACTTCCAAAGTCACTCAACAGAAACTCAAGGAAGTCGTACTTGTACCTTGGATCAAGAATAATAGGAATGCAAGCAGACATGTATGTCTCCTGCCAATATTGGAAAGGGGAGCACTGGAGGTGGAAATGGAGAGGCCTCCAGAGCGGGAGGAGGAAGGGCGGCCATGGCGGTTGGCGGCGCTCCGGTGGCGGCGCTCCGCTCGGGCATCCCCTATGGACTACGGTCTCCGTCTCCGTCGCCTACTGACTCGTCTCCGTGACCTAATGCGGCACTACGCGGCAAACGCGGGCCGGCCCGCAGAAGCCGTTTTTTTTCCTACGTAACCGTGGGCTCCCGCATAGCTATTGAAGTGGGCCGATATCTGCAGCGCCGCAGACGGCCCGTTCCCGCTTGCACCGTGACCCGGAGAAGGGGGCGAGCAGAGGGAGGCAGGGAGCAGTCTCGAACACTATGGAGGGGGCGTAGCGGCGGTAGGGGACGGGCCGCTAGAGCCCATCACTTCCCCCTGCCGGTAAATCCTATACACCGACCAGGTCGGCCGCTACCGTGCGCCGCACACCCCCAACGCGCGGTATGGGCCGGCCTGGTCGGCCCAGTTCGCCTATTTTTCTGTTTTCTGTTTTTTTTTCTTTCGTTTTTATTTTTTATTTTCTGTTTCTTTTTCTTTTTTGTTTCGTTTCTTTTCTGTTTATTGTTATTTTTGTTCAAATTTAAAAATAGTTCAAATTCAGACTTTTCAAAATTGTTCAAAATTCAAAAAATGTTCAAATTTTAAAAACGTTCAAATTTGAATGAATTTGAAAACCGTTCAAATACAAAAAAATTCAAATTATAAGAGCGTTCAAATTTGAAATCCGTTCAAATTTAGAAATGTTTAAATACAAAAAATGTCCAAATTATAAAAGTGTTCAAATTTAAAATCCGTTCAAATATATAAAGCGTTCAAATTTGGAAAAATGTTCAAATTCAAAAAATGTTCATAGCTAAGAATGTTAATTTTTGAAAAAAATAAATTTACAAAATTTAAAAAATGTTCAAATTTAAATTATGTCTATATCCGAAAATGTTCAAATTTCGAAAAAAATTAAAACAAAATCTGAACACTTTAAAATTTTTGAAAATTTCGAATCTGAACCAGATTTGGAAATTTTTTTCTCTGAAAATATTTTTTTTTAAAGTTAAATATTGAAAAAGAAAAATATTAACAGAAAAGAAACAGCAAAAAAGAAGAAGAAAAAACGTACCTGGTCTTAATGGGCTGGGGCCGAACCAACCGACCTGGTCGGTGGGGTGTGCGGTGGCCCGTACACACCGACCAGGTCGGTGTATACCACCTCCCCCTGGGTCTTCACTTAAAGGATTAAATTGGGCTGGGCTGGCGGCGCCATGGTCAGCCCGTGACCACTTACATGCCTAACTTGAAGTTTTGAACACCCTCTGCCAGTAGTTTGAGTACCAAAAAGTAATCATTTTAGGTAAGTGCTCCTATGCAACTATGCATTTCCATACTTTTTTTGCACGCAAACTAATGGTTGTGATTAGAAGTGCTAATCAACTCGCTTTCATTAATGGATGGGTCCTTATTGTTAGATGTATATCTGTATATTGTAGTTTCTCCATAGCTTACTGCATATTTGCATATGTACATGTACTATATATTGTGGCCTTTGGTCCCTGGTAATACAACAAGCATATTGCCCTAACATGGTATCAAAGTCAAAATTGGTCCTCGTCCTCTTCTAGTCCGTACGGATGTTTTTCTTGAAGCTTGTTCCCGGCCGCCGTCCGCCGCCGCCGGCTCCTTCCCGGCCGCCGCCGGGCCTCCTACCCCGCCCCCGGCCGGCTCCTCCTCCTTCCCGGCCGTCTCTCCTTCCAGGCCGCCGCCCTCCACCTTCTCCGTTGCCGGCCGCCGCCCCCGTCGCCGGCCGCCTCCGTCACCGGCCGCCGCTTCGTGCGCCGCCCGCCCGCCCGTGGCTCGCCGCCGGCCACCTGCTCCGCTGCCGATCCCCCACCGCCGCCTGCCCACTTCTCTCCCAGCCGGTCGTCCCCCGCCGCCGACTGCTACCCTTGTTTTTCGTCGCGCCGAGTCTCGGGTTGCTTCGATCTGATTGCTTAGATCTGATCTGGAAAAAAAATCTCCGAGCTATGTCTTCCTCTTCAGGCTATGTTGCGATTTCTCACTGCTCGGTGATCTTTGATGGCGCGAATTATCCTGATTTCGCTGCCTTCATGCGCGTCCACATGCGCGGTCTTCGTCTTTGGGGTGTACTTTCTGGCGAGGTCTCCTATCCGCCGCGACCCGTTGCTCCTACGGTGCCCGTTGCACCGCCGCCCGTAGCCCTTGCCCATGATGCTACTCAGGCGGATAAGGATGCAGCCAAGAGTGCTGATGATACTGCTCTGGCTGATTATGACCGGAAGGTACAGGACCACTCTACTACCGTTGCGACTTACCGGCTGGATCTGACTGACTACACTCAGTGGATTGATGAGGATGCTCGTGCTGCTTCTGTTCTCACCTCCAGTGTTCTGCCTCATTATGCTGCTGAGTTCATTGGTCTTCCCACTGCTGCTGCTCAATGGGCTTTTCTTCGTCAGCGCTATCAGCCTTCTGGGGATGCTCTTTACCTGTCTGTGGTCCGCCAGGAGCATGCCCTTCAGCAGGGTGATTCTAATATTGATGAGTTCTACACTCAGAGTGCTGCTATTTAGCGTCAGCTTGATTCTCTTCGTACAGCTGTGTGTGCCACCTGTCTCTGTTGTCTGACAGTGCGCGCGGATCTGGACTTTCAGCGCATTTTTGAGTTCTTGTCGCGGCTCCGTAAGGAGTTTGAGCCGCACCGTGCACAACTGCTTGCCCGTGGTCGTGTTCCACTCTCTGAGGTACTGGTTGAGCTTCGTGCTGAGGAGACTCGTCTTCGTGGTGCTGGTATTCTTGAGGTTCCCTCTGTACTTGCTGCTTGTGGCCTGATACGTCTCCAACGTATCGATAATTTCTTATGTTCCATGCTTGTTTTATGATGATACTCACATGTTTTATACACACTTTATGTCATATTTATGCATTTTCCGGCACTAACCTATTAACGAGATGCCGAAGAGCCAGTTGCTGTTTTCTGCTGTTTTTGGTTTCAGAAATCCTAGTAAGGAAATATTCTCGGAATTGGACGAAATCAACGCCCAGGATCTTATTTTTCCACGAAGCTTCCAGAAGTCCGGAAGGGAAACGAAGTGGGGCGACGAGGCGGCGACACGCCAGGGCGGCGCGGCCCACCCCTGGCCGCGCGGCCCTGTTGTGTGGGCCCCTCGCGTCGCCCTAACCTACCTCTCTGCCTATAAGAAGCCTTCGTCGATAATAACTCCAGTACCGAGAGCCACGATACGGAAAACCTTCCAGAGACGCCGCCGCCGCCAATCCCATCTCGGGGGATTCAGGAGATCGCCTCCGGCACCCTGCCGGAGAGGGGAATCATCTCCCGGAGGACTCTTCACCGCCATGGTCGCCTCCGGATTGATGTGTGAGTAGTTCACCCATGTACTATGGGTCCATAGCAGTAGCTAGATGGTCGTCTTCTCCTCATTGTGCTATCATTGTCGGATCTTGTGAGCTGCCTAACATGATCAAGATCATCTATCTGTAATGCTACATGTTGCGTTTGTTGGGATCCGATGAATATGGAATGCTATGTTATGTTGATTATCAATCTATCATCTATGTGTTGTTTATGATCTTGCATGCTCTCCGTTATTAGTAGAGGCTCTGGCCAAGTCATTACTTGTAACTCCAAGAGGGAGTATTTATGCTCGATAGTGGGTTCATGCCTCCATTAAATCTGGGACAGTGACAGAAAGTTCTAAGGTTGTGGATGTGTTGTTGCCACTAGGGATAAAATATCAATGCTATGTCTAAGGATGTATGTGTTGATTACATTACGCACCATATTTAATGTAATTGTCTGTTGTTTGCAACTTAATACTGGAAGGGGTTCGGATGATAACCTGAAGGTGGACTTTTTAGGCATAGATGCATGCTGGATAGCGGTCTATGTACTTTGTCGTAATGCCCAATTGAATTTCACACTACTCATCATAACATGTATGTGCATTGTCATGCCATCTTTATTTGTCAATTGCCCAACTGTAATTTGTTCACCCAACGTGCTATTTCTTATGGGAGAGACACCACTAGTGAACTGTGAACCCCGGTCCATTCTTTACATCGAATACAATCTACTGCAATACTCGTTTTACTGTTTTCTGCAAATATCATCATCCACACTATACATCTAATCCTTTGTTACAACAAGCCGGTGAGATTGACAACCTCACTGTTAAGTTGGGGCAAAGTATTTTGGTTGTGTTGTGCAGGTTCCACGTTGGCGCCGGAATCCTTGGTGTTGCGCCGCACTACACTCCGCCGCCATCAACCTTCAACGTGCTTCTTGGCTCCTACTGGTTCGATAAACCTTGGTTTCTTACTGAGAGAAAACTTGCTGATGTACGCATCACACCTTCCTCTTGGGGTTCCCAACGGGCGTGTGCTTTACGCGTCATCAAGACTGTTTTTCTGGCGCCGTTGCCGGGGAGATCAAGACACGCTGCAAGGGGAGTCCTCCACTTCCAATCTGTTTACTTTGTTTTTTTCTTGCTTTATTTTTATTTACTTCTTTGTTTGCTGCATTATATCAAAATACAAAAAATTAGTTGCTAGCTTTACTTTATTTACTATCTTGTTTGCGTACCCCATATCAAAAACACAAAAAAAATAGTTACTTGCATTTACTTTATCTAGTTTGTTTTATTTACTATTGCTAAAATGGGTACTCCTGAAAATACTAAGTTGTGTGACTTCACAACCACAAATAATAATGATTTCTTATGCACACCTATAGCTCCACCTGCTACTACAGCAGAATTATTTGAAATTAAACCTGCTTTACTGAATCTTGTTATGAGAGAGCAATTTTCTGGTGTTAGTTCTGATGATGCTGCTGCCCATCTTAATAATTTTGTTGAATTATGTGAAATGCAAAAGTATAAGGATGTAGATGGTGACATTATAAAATTAAAATTGTTTCCTTTCTCATTAAGAGGAAGAGCTAAAGATTGGTTGCTATCTTTGCCTAAGAATAGTATTGATTCATGGACTAAATGTAAGGATGCTTTCATTGATAGATATTATCCTCCTGCTAAAATTATATCTTTGAGAAGTAGTATAATGAATTTTAAACAATTGGATAATAAGCATGTTGCCCAAGCATGGGAAAGAATGAAATCTTTGGTTAAAAATTGCCCAACCCATGGACTGACTACTTGGATGATCATCCAAACCTTTTATGCAGGACTGAATTTTTCTTCGCGGAACCTATTGGATTCAGCTACTGGAGGTACTTTTATGTCCATCACTCTAGGCGCCGCAACAAAGCTTCTTGATGATATGATGATTAATTACTCTGAATGGCACACGAAAAAAGCTCCACAAGGTAAGAAGGTAAATTCTGTCGAAGAAACCTCCTCCTTGAGTGATAAGATTGATGCTATTATATCTATGCTTGTGAATGGTAGATCTAATGTTGATCCTAATAATGTTCCGTTAGCTTCATTGGTTGCCCAAGAAGAACATGTTGATGTGAACTTCATTAAAAATAATAATTTCAACAACAATGCTTATCGGAATAATTCTAGTAACAACTATAGGCCACATCCTTATAATAATGGTAATGGTTCTGGGAATTCTTATGGGAATTCTTACAACAATAATAGGAATACACCCTCTGGTCTTGAAGCCATGCTTAAAGAATTTATTAGTACACAAACTGCTTTTAACAAATCTGTTGAAGAAAAGCTTGGTAAAATTGATATTCTTGCTTCTAAAGTTGATAGTCTTGCTGCTGATGTTGATATTTTGAAATCGAAAGTTATGCCTAATGAAAATAAAGATATTAAGTCATTTGCTACAGCAAACGCCATCCAAGTTCGAATTAATGAGAATATAAGATTGATGGCCGAATTGCGTGCTAGGTGGGAAAAAGAAGAAAATGCTAAAGATGATAATGTAGCTAAAGTTTGGACTATTACCACCACTAGTAATGCTAATGCTTCACATGTTGCTACACCTCCTACTATCAATGGTAAAATAATTGGTGTTGGCAATCACTACAAGAAAAGTTCTGATAGGCAATGTCCCAAAATCGTCCGCTAAGGGGTGTTTTTCGTCGCCTATGGGCTTAACCCGACGATATGGGTTCTGTTGTCGAAACTGCGTCAGGCAAAGTCCTACCACGTTTTTTCCGGTCCGTCGCGCTTGGGTGCCCTTCCGCCACGGAAAATCGGACTGTTGCAGAAGTGTTTCCGGGAGCCCGTTGACTGCTGACGTCATGCAACCGACACGTGCGTACGCCGTTAATCGCGATTAACGGCGTTAACCGCTGAAACCCCGTGGTAGATGGTAGGCCCACACGAGGCCTGCCACGTCTTAAGCGGGCCGGCCCATTAAGTTTGCGGGCCGAGCCAGCTGACTTAGTTTGACCGGTCAACTATATAGCTGGGCTGGTCCATTAGTTACGTGGGCCGGGCCTAACCTCTAAGGTTGACTGGTCAAAACATTAATGGGCCGTCCCACTAAGCATGTGGGCCGGGCCGAATGCACTCGTTTGACCGGTCAACAGGCAAAAGGGCCGGCCCACAAAACATGTGGGACCCACTTTCATGTTATCGGGCCGACCCATTTACCAAGTGGGGTCCACCTTAAAGCAAGTGGGCCGGCCCAAGAAGTTATTGGGCCGGCCCAATTAGCACGTGGGTCCCACTTTCCTGCTAATCGGGCCGGCCCATTTAGTGCGTGGGGTCCACATTAGATCAAATGGGCCGGCCCACCAAGCCGTGGGCCGGCCAAAAGCATGTGTGGATCCCACTTTCACGTTAATGGGCCACCCATTTAGTATGTGGGGTCCACCATATAGCAAGTGGGCCGGCCCAACAAGATAGTGGGCCGGCCAAAACACAGTGGGTCCCACTTTCCAGCTTAAAGGGCCGGCCCATTTAGTATGTGGGGTCCACCATATAGCAAGTGGGCCGGCCCAACAAGCTAGTGTAGGGCCAAAAGCATGTGGGTCCCACTTTCCAGTTAAAGGGCCGACCCATTTAGTATGTGGGGTCCACCATATAGCAAGTGGGCCGGCCCAACACACTAGTGGGCCGGGCCAAAAACGCAGGTGGGTCCCACTTTCCTCTTAAAGGGCCGGCCCATTTAGTATGTGGGGTCCGTCATGTAGCAAGTGGGCCGGCCCAACAAGACAAAGGTCGGCCAAAAGCACAGGTGGGTCCCACTTTCCTGTTAACGGGTCGGCCCAGTAAGTTAGTGAGCCGGCCCAAAATGAAAGTGGGTCCCACACTACTGTTAATGGGCCGGCCCAATCTGTTACAGGGCCCTGGTTGTTTGACTAGTCAACTTGCATTAAATTACATGAGCCTAAAATCTGATATCAATGATACACATAATTATATACACAAATAAAATAACTAGAAAAATTACAAGGCAATTAATGTGCCCAAATAAAAAAAATTACATAGAATCATTGAGGACTTCTATTAGCATCATCAATAACATGTTGACATTTGGCAATCGCCTTGATTGAATCTTGTGTACTCTTGGTCAACATATCAGCTACAGACCTTAAAGCAAGAATAATACCATGTCTTTTATAAAGTACGACCTTGAGATGTTCACTGTTTGATGAAAAGAATGGTCTAGGTTGACGGCTATGAGAGGATGCATCAGAACAAAGATCAGAACTTTTTGTGGGCCTCTCTTCTAATGAAGATTGCTTCATCAGAACTGCATTCTGATAATAATGCAAAAAGAGTTAAACGATGAACTATGCAAACATGTATTAAGCATTGTTGATATGAGATAGTCACAAGTACTAAGCGCAGACTTACATTATATCGTTGCATAGGCTCACGCCGGAACCTTTTTTGCGCTCTATCTTCTACTAAGGACTTCTTCATTACAACTGCATTCTAGTAATATTGCAAACATAGTTACAACAGTGAACTATTCAAACATTTATTATGCAATGTAGATATAAGATAATAACAAGTTGCATAAATAAGACAATGTATGGAACTTGTACTAAGTAGACTTACATCATAATGTTGCACAGGGTCGCTTTGGCGACTATCTTCTAATGATGACTGCTTCACTAAAACTGCATTATGGTAATATTGCAGAAATAGTTACAACAATTAACTATTCAAACATGTATTACGCAATGCAGAGATCAGATAACAGCATGTAGCAGAACATACTGGCTCGCTGCAGGTCCTTCTCTTGCGTGCACTAGTCGTGGTCGACATGCCTATCATTTTAGGTTCAGCCATCAAGTGAAATGCTAATCCTCCTGCTCCATTGTCCTTAATCTGTGTTTAGATATCACATTTAAGACCAAGTCAGCTGGCTTCAAATAACAAAAAACTAGAGCTGCGAAATGAATAAGCCAATATTTACCAGTTATCAGATTAAAACTAACTAGATGTTGCTTTGCATGAGATACGAATTTCAGACATTCAGATTTAGAGTAGGGTAATGCCAAGGTTTTCCACATAAAGTAAACTGGCATTAAGAATGACCAAATGTCAGGTTCAAATCACCTTCGCAGTTGCTCCAAGACAAGCATATCAAATAGGCAGAAACATAGTAAAGCATGGATGGCATTGCTATGGCAGGGTTCCAAGTGTTTATCTCTTGCATATGGAACAATGCATATAGGTTATAGATAATAACGGAAGTAAACTGCCAAAGTTACCAACCAAGAACTCAGATTCCAACCTTCCCTAGCGTCCCCGCTGTTAATGTTGGATATTCTAATAAGTGGTTCGCATGATCAATCCCTAGGAAAAATAACATTGACAAGTTAGTCTACGATAATACAAAGACCAGACATGCACGCAGCAATAACTATACAAGCTGTGCGACAGGAGCATTCATGGAAAAAAATAGCTATAAGCTAAAGACGAGGTATAAGAGCAAGCAGATTGGAAATGCACATAGCATGATTATAAAAGCAGTAAAAGAATAGCAGACACGAGAAAACAGCTAGCGGCTAGCGGTGAGCTAATGACGTGGTATAAGAACAACCAGATTGGAAATGCCCATAGCATGACTATAAAAGGAATAGCATGCAGTACAAAAACAGTTGGCAGCAAATGAATGGGTCCCCTATAAATATGTGGATGCACACAGGTGTCAGTAGAATGAACAGGATGGTAGCGACCGGATAATGCTTTGGTACTGTACAATATTTAAACGAACTTCATGCGAAGTAACACATCAAGAAATTTAATGGCATATGAGATCTGCAAATAACTACACAAAACATGGCTAAAGAAACACCGCGATCTAACGGGCCAGCGTACTAACCAAGCTGCGGCGGGGTGGACGGGGGCGGCAACTTGCATTCCAGCGGCGGCGAACGCGGGAGACGATGAGTCGACCCTGTTTCAGTAGAAGCGGGCGTTAGTGAAGCAGATCTGGTTGGCTGGCAAGGGATTCGGTGAAGTTGATACAGCCGCTGCACCGAGGTAGTCGGTGGAATAGATCGGCTTCGTGGGAGGGGGCGCGGTGAAGTAGACACGGTTCCGTTGGAGAGGATCCGGTGCGTCGACAGGAAAGGCGTTGATTGCTACGCTGTGGATGAGGTCGGCGGTGAAGCAGATCCGTCGGTGGCGAGGTCGGCGGTGAAGCAGATCCGTCGGTGGCGAGGTCGGCGGTGAAGCAGATCCGTCGGTGGCGAGGGCGGCGGGGGAGCGGATCAGGTGGGTGGACAGCCAACACGATCAAGGCTACGCTGTGGAGGAGTATGCCGGCGGCGAAGCAGATCTAGTACTGTAGAGAGTCAGAGCTTTGACGTGTGAGAGTATTTTTGAGCTAATGGGGCGAATGGTTGGTGGGTGGGTGTGGGCCTGTGGGGAGGGTTTGGGATCTAGGCAAGATATTTCATTGTTACCGAATGAGCCCTCCATGGTCGGTGGGTTGTAGCTTCCGGACCAGGGTTAAAAGGGTAAAACTGGTCACGGGATTTTCGAATGGATGCGGCGGGATGATTTGGCGCGTGGCCGAAATTTTCAGTTTCAAGCTACGAGCGGAACGACAAAAATAATGTTCTTCCCCAGGGAGCTCTCATTTCTTCCTCTTCTCTTTCTCTCTCGAGTCTCTCCCACTCCCCTGGCTCCTCTCCCCCTTCTCTCCGGCAGCCTCGCCGGCCGGAGACGAGGCTGACTTCTCTCTGTATATCGTACACCCTCCGAACTAAATTAATTGATTCAACTTTCCTTGGACGTGTATGTATCTCGAGTAAAAACATGTGTGGATACATCCATATTTAGATAAGCAAAGTTGAGTCAGTTAATTTGGATCCGAGGGAGTTCATGTTGTTGTAAGCTTAGATCCAGTGTTTCCCATGAGCAGAATGGCGCAATGGAGTCGGGGATCTCGTCGTCGGCTTCAGATCTGGCCTACGGTGAATCTGGCGGATCTTGCCGGCCAAACCCCGATCTGGTGCCATCAAGGTGATGGCGCTAAGGGTGAGGCTTGCTTTGGTCAGTGCTTCAGATCTGGTCAATGGGGAAGTCAAGCTGCTAACGTTCACAAGCTCGGGGCATACGACGGCGTCATCCGTCTTGCCCGTGAACATCTTGGCCTTTCAGCGGCCCTTCTCAGAGCCAATGTGCCGTTGCTGAGGCCCTTCTTCTCCTTCGTCCTGGCAACTACCGGCGACACCGTCCCAAGTGGTGCGTCCCCGGCGACGGAGTTGCTGGAAAGGATGCAGAGCAGAGATCTGATGTGCGGTCCAGAAGGACTCGATTGATTTTCTTCTATATGTTTTGGGGTCCTTTTTGTAAAGTTGCAGGTCCTATTAGTTATTTTCTAGTTCTCTTGGACCTCTATGTAATTTTTTGGACTAGTTTCCATTTGCACCGATAAACTTGAATTTTGACAAGTTCACGGGAAAAAAATTCCTTTGCACATATGGCCTATCATGTATGAACATTCTTGAGTTTTAAACTATATGTAATGGCCAGCACTTGCGCAAAGGGCTCGTCTAGTGCGCACTAGTTTCCATTAGCACCGATAAATTTGAATCTTACAAGTTCTTGGAAGAAAAAATTGATTCACATACAGCCTATCATGTATGAACATTATTTGGATTCAAACTATACATAGATGGCCAACACGTGTAAGAGGGGGTCCTCTAATGTGCACTAGTTTCCATTAGCACTGATAAATTTGAATCTTTACAAGTTCTCGAAAAAAATTGCTTCACACATATGCCCTATCATGTATGAACATTATTGGGATTCATATTATATATAGATGGCCAACACTTGTGCAAGGGGTCCTCTAATTCTTGGGGATTTCAATCTATTTATCTCTCTCGATCTATCGTTGGTGGCCAGAACAACACACATATGCATGCACTTTATGCGCAAAGGCGCGGGTGCCTCTAATAATTCATGTGTGTGCGTATATTTGAACATATTCTTGGGGATTTCAATCTCTATCTCTCGATCTATATATCGTTGGTGGACAAGAAACACACTTATATATATACGCATGCACTTTATGCGCAAAGGCGCGGGTGCCTCTAATAATGTGTGTGTGCACTCGATCGATGATCCCTAAACCTTAAACCCTAAAACCCTAATCCCTAATTATACCCTAAACATACACCCTAAACACCCTAAACACTAAACCCTAGACCCTAAACCCTCAACACTACTCCATATACCCTAAACCCTAAACACTAGACCCTAAACCCTAAACCCCAACCCTTGACCCTGAACCCTAAACCCTAAACCATAAACCCTAAATATATTTCAATCTCTCTCTAGATCTATATATCTTTGGTGGCCAAGAAACTTACTTATATATATATATATACGCATGCACTTTATGCGCAAAGGCGTGGGTGCCTCTAATAATTAATGTGTGTGTGCACTCGATCGATGATCCCTAAACCTTAAACCCTAAAACCCTAATCCCTAATTATACCCTAACCGTACACCCTAAACACCCTAAACACTAAACCCTAAACCCTAGACCTTAAACCCTAAACCCTAAACACTAAACCCTAAACCCTAACCCTAGACCCTAAACCCTAAACACGTACTAAACCCTAAACCCTAAACCCTAGACCCTAAACCCTAATTAACCCTAACCCTAACCCTAAAACCCTAGCTAGCTAACCCTAAAACCTAAACCCTAATTAAACACTACATATATATATATAGGCCAACGACACTTAATTGCACATCAAGCAGGTGACCAAATAATTAGCGCTGATAAATTAATTAACTTGAATCTTGACAAGTTCTCTCGAATGAAAACACATTTGATTAAGTTGCCTCATAATATATATACAATTAGTGTGCATGCGCGCATGGCATACCATGGACATATCATTCGTGCATATATATATCTCAATATATATCTGAACATATTCTTGGGGATATATATATATATTTCAATCTCTCTCTCGATCTATATATATCGTTGGTGGCCAAGAAAAACACTTATTATATATATACGCATGCACTTTATGCGCAAAGGCGCGGGTGCCTCTAATAATGTGTCTGTGCACTAGCTCGATCGATGATCCCTAAACCTTAAACCCTAAAACCCTAATCCAAGATCCCTAATTATACCTTAAACGTACACCCTAAACACCCTAAACACTAAACCCTAAACCCTAGACCCTAAACCCTAAACCTCAAACCCCAAACCCCAAACCCTAAACCCTAAACCCTAAACCCTAATTAATTAACCTTAACCCTAACCCTACCCCTAAAACCTTAGCTAGCTAATCCTAAATCCTAAACCCTAATTAAACCCTACATATATATAGGCCAACGACACTAAATTGCGCATCAAGCAGGCGACCAACTAATTAGCGCTGCTAAATTAATTAACTTGAATCTTGACAAGTTCTCTCGAATGAAAACACATTTGATTAAGTTGCCTCATAATATATATACAATTAGTGTGCATGCGCGCATGGCATACCTTGCACATATCATTTGTGCATATATTTCAATATATATCTGAACATATTCTTGGGGATAAATATATATATTTCAATCTTTCTCTCTCGATCTATATATATATATCGTTGGTGGACAAGAAACACACTTATATATATACGCATGCACTTTATGCGCAAAGGCGCGGGTGCCTCTAATAATGTGTGTGTGCACTCGATCGATGATCCCTAAACCTTAAACCCTAAAACCCTAATCCCTAATTATACCCTAAACATACACCCTAAACACCCTAAACACTAAACCCTAAACACTACTCCATATACCCTAAACCCTAAACACTAGACCCTAAACCCTAAACCCCAACCCTTGACACTGAACCCTAAACCCTAAACCCTAAACCCTAAATATATTTCAATCTCTCTCTAGATCTATATATCTTTGGTGGCCAAGAAACTTACTTATATATATATATATACGCATGCACTTTATGCGCAAAGGTGTGGGTGCCTCTAATAATTAATGTGTGTGTGCACTCGATCGATGATCCCTAAACCTTAAACCCTAAAACCCTAATCCCTAATTATACCCTAACCGTACACCCTAAACACCCTAAACACTAAACCCTAAACCCTAGACCTTAAACCCTAAACCCTAAACACTAAACCCTAAACCCTAACCCTAGACCCTAAACCCTAAACACGTACTAAACCCTAAACCCTAAACCCTAGACCCTAAACCCTAATTAACCCTAACCCTAACCCTAAAACCCTAGCTAGCTAACCCTAAAACCTAAACACTAATTAAACACTACATATATATATAGGCCAAAGACACTTAATTGCGCATCAAGCAGGCGACCAAATAATTAGCGCTGATAAATTAATTAACTTGAATCTTGACAAGTTCTCTCGAATGAAAACACATTTGATTAAGTTGCCTCATAATATATATACAATTAGTGTGCATGCGCGCATGGCATACCATGGACATATCATTCGTGCATATATATATATATCTCAATATATATCTGAACATATTCTTGGGGATATATATATATATATTTCAATCTCTCTCTCGATCTATATATATCGTTGGTGGCCAAGAAACACACTTATTATATATATACACATCCACTTTATGCGCAAAGGCGCGGGTGCCTCTAATAATGTGTCTGTGCACTAGCTCGATCGATGATCCCTAAACCTTAAACCCTAAAACCCTAATCCATGATCCCTAATTATACCTTAAACGTACACCCTAAACACCCTAAACACTAAACCCTAAACCCTAGACCCTAAACCCTAAACCCCAAACCCCAAACCCCAAACGCTAAACCCTAAACCCTAAACCCTAATTAATTAACCTTAACCCTAACCCTACCCCTAAAACCCTAGCTAGTTAATCCTAAATCCTAAACCCTAATTAAACCCTAAATATATATAGGCCAACGACACTAAATTGCGCATCAAGCAGGCGACCAACTAATTAGCGCTGCTAAATTAATTAACTTGAATCTTGACAAGTTCTCTCGAATGAAAACACATTTGATTAAGTTGCCTCATAATATATATACAATTAGTGTGCATGCGCGCATGGCATACCTTGCACATATCATTTGTGCATATATTTCAATATATATCTGAACATATTCTTGGGGATAAATATATATATATTTCAATCTTTCTCTCTCGATCTATATATATATCGTTGGTGGCCAAAAAATACACTTATATATACGAATGCACTTTATGCGCAAAGGCGCGGGTGCCTCTAATAATGTGTGTGTGCACTCGATCGATGATCCCTAAACCTTAAACCCTAAAACCCTAATCCCTAATTATACCCTAAACGTACACCCTAAACACCCTAAACACTAAACCCTAAACCCTAGACCCTAAACCCTAAACACTACACCCTAAACCCTAAACCCTAACCCTAGACCCTAAACCCTAATTAAACACTAAACCCCAAACCCCAAACCCTAAACCCTAAACCCTAGACCCTAAACCCTAATTAATTAACCTTAACCCTAACCCTAACCCTAAAACCCTAGCTAGCTAATCCTAAACCCTAAACCCTAATTAAATCCTACATATATATAGGCCAACGACACTAAATTGCGCATCAAGCAGGCGACCAACTAATTAGCGCTAATAAATTAACTAACTTTGTTGAATCTTGACAAGTTCTCTCGAATGAAAACACATTTGATTAAGTTGCCTCATAATATATATACAATTAGTGTGCATGCGCGCATGGCATACCTTGCACATATCATTCATGCATATATTTCAATATATATCTGAACATATTCTTGGGGATAAATATATATATTTCAATCTTTCTCTCTCGATCTATATATATATCGTTGGTGGCCAAAAAACACACTTATATATACGCATGCACTTTATGCGCAAAGGCGCGGGTGCCTCTAATAATGTGTGTGTGCACTCGATCGATGATCCCTAAACCTTAAACCCTAAAACCCTAATCCCTAATTATACCCTAAACGTACACCCTAAACACCCTAAACACTAGACCCTAAACCCTAAACACTACACCCTAAACCCTAAACCCTAACCCTAGACCCTAAACCCTAATTAAACACTAAACCCCAAACCCCAAACCCTAAACCCTAAACCCTAGACCCTAAATCCTAATTAATTAACCTTAACCCTAACCCTAACCCTAAAACCCTAGCTAGCTAATCCTAAACCCTAAACCCTAATTAAACCCTACATATATATAGGCCAACGACACTAAATTGCGCATCAACCAGGCGACCAACTAATTAGCGCTAATAAATTAATTAACTTGTTGAATCTTGACAAGTTCTCTCGAATGAAAACACATTTGATTAAGTTGCCTCATAATATATATACAATTAGTGTGCATGCGGCCATGGCATACCTTGCACATATGATCATTCGTGCATATATTTCAATATATATCTGAACATATTCTTGGGAATAAATATATATATTTCAATCTTTCTCTCTCGATCTATATATATATCGTAGGTGGCCAAAAAACACACTTATATATACGCATGCACTTTATGCTCAAAGGCGCGGGTGCCTCTAATAATGTGTGTGTGCACTCGATCGATGATCCCTAAACCTTAAACCCTAAAACCCTAATCCCTAATCCCTAATTATACCCTAAACGTACACCCTAAATTAACACCCTAAACACTAAACCCTAAACCCCTAGACCCTAAACCTAAACACTACACCCTAAACCCTAAACCCTAAACCCCAACCCCAAACCCTGCTAAACCCTAAACCCTAATTAATTAACCTTAACCCTAACCCTAAAACCCTAGCTAGCTAACCCTAAACCCTAAACCCTAATTAAACCCTACATATATATATATATATATAGGCCAACGACACTTAATTAATTGCGCCTCAAGGAGGCGACCAACTAATTAGCTAGCGCGCTGATAAATTAATTAACTTGAATCTTGACAAGTTCTCTCGAATGAAAACACATTTGATTAAGTTGCCTCATAATATATATACAATTAGTGTGCATGCACGCATGGCATACGTACCTTGCACATATCATTTGTGCATATATTTCAATATATATCTGAACATATTTCTTTGGGATAAATATATATATTTCAATCTTTCTCTCTCGATCTATATATATATCGTTGGTGGCCAAAAAACACACTTATATATATACGCATGCACTTTATGCGCAAAGGCGCGGGTGCCTCTAATAATGTGTGTGTGCACTCGATCGATGATCCCTAAACCTTAAACTCTAAAACCCTAATCCCTAATCCCTAATTATACCCTAAACGTACACCCTAAATTAACACCCTAAACACTAAACCCTAAACCCTAAACCCTAAACCCTACACCCTAAACCCTAAACCCTAAACCCTAACCCTAGACCCTAAAACCTAAACACTAAACCCCAAACCCCAAACCCTAAACCCTAAACCCTAGATCCTAAACCCTAATTAATTAACCTTAACCCTAACCCTAACCCTTAAACCCTAGCTAGCTAATCCTAAACCCTAAACCCTAATTAAACCCTACATATATATATATATAGGCCAACGACACTTAATTGCGCATCAAGCAAGCGACCAACTAATTAGCGCTGATAAATTAATTAACTTGAATCTTGATAAGTTCTCTCGAATGAAAACACATTTGATTAAGTTGCCTCATAATATATATATAATTAGTGTGCATGAGCGCATGGCATACCTTGCACATATCATTCGTGCATATATTTCAATATATATTTGAACATATTCTTGGGGATAAATATATATAGTTCAATCTCTTTCTCTCTCGATCTATATATATATCGTTGGTGGCAAAAAAACACACTTATATATACGCATGCACTTTATGCGCAAAGGCGCGGGTGCCTCTCTAATAATGTGTGTGTGCACTCGATCGATGATCCCTAAATCTTAAACCCTAAAACCCTAATCCCTAATCCCTAATTATACCCTAAACATACACCCCCTAAACACCCTAAACACTAAACCCTAAACCCTAAAGCCCTAAACCCTAAACACTAAACCCTAAACCCTAAACCCTAACCCTAACCCTAACCCCTAGCTAACCCTAAACCCTAAACCCTACATATATAGGCCAACGACACTTAATTGCGCATCAAGCAGGCGACCAACTAATTAGCGCTGATAAATTAATTAACTTGATTCGTGCATATATTTCAATATATTTTTGAACATATTCTTGGGGATATATATATATATATATTTAAATCTCTCTGTTATCTCGATCTATATATCGTTGGTGGCCAAGAAACACACTTATATATATACGCATGCACTTTATGCGCAAAGGCGCGGGTGCCTCTAATAATGTGTGTGTGCACTCGATCGTTGATCCCTAAACCTTAAACCCTAATCCCTAATCCCTAATTATACCCTAAACATACACCCCCTAAACACCCTAAACCCTAAACCCTAAAGCCCTAAACCCTAAACACCCTAAACACTAGACCCTAAACCCTAGACCATAAACCCTAAATGTACACCCTAAACACCCTAAACACTAAACCCTAAACCCTAGACCCTAAACCCTAGACCGTAAACCCTAACCCTAAAACCCTAGCTAGCTAACCCTAAACCCTAAACCCTAATTAAACCCTACATATATATATAGGCCAACGACACTTAATTGCTCATCAAGTAGGCGACCAATTAACTAATTAGCGCTGATAAATTAATTAACTTGATTTTTGACAAGTTCTCGATCTCCATTGAAAACACATTTGATTAAGTTGTCTCATAATATATATAATTAGTGTGCATGTGCGCATGGCATACCTTGCATATCATTCGTGCATATATTTCAATACATGTTTGAAGATATTCTTGGGGATATATATATTTCAATCTCTCTCTCTCGATCTATATATCGTTGGTGGCCAAGAAACACACTTATATATATACACATGTACTTTAATTTATTTGCCTCACAATATATATAATAAATATGCATGCATGACCTAACCATGTATGCTTATATATGTGTTTAATTTGGAGATTTCAATCGCTCTCTCGCCGCTCTCTCGTTGGTGGCCAACAACACACACATGCACTTTGTGCGCAAAGGCATGTGCCTCTAATAATGTGTCTTGTGATCGATCGGTCTAGTTTTGATTAATCATAGCACACAAATATAGAAGTTGTATTTGAATCCACACAACCCTAATCTAAAACACATAGCCCCTAACATGGCCTAATTAACTGACCCCTTCTCTCTAGCTAATTAGTGGAAATTGCACAAAATCAAAAGGGGTCCCTCACTAATTATACATATATATCTAGATTGTGATAAACTTTTGCCCCATATTTGGTGGATGGGTGCATCTTGGCATGTAAAACAATTAATGTTTGCAAATGGCGTTGTCAAAATTTATGTACAAATGATTTCTTTCCATCCAAAGTGCATAAAATGGGAGTTTTAATGAAGAAGGTACAAATAAAACAGCTCAACATACCTCCACACCCCAATTTTCACAGGAAGTAGAGCATATTTAAAGGATAATTCCAGAGTTTTACTATTTTTCAAGCAACTTTGCTAATTTCCACCCACTCACATGACTTTATGTCGATTTAATGAAAATAGGGCGAATTTAAACTACATGGGCGGGATAGTTTGAATTGTGCGCGCGGCAAAGGGAACCGCCTATTCCTCAACCTTGTGCACGGCAAATTACACACGCAACTCCATTAAACACCACCTACCGGGCGGCCCGACCGCATGACCCCCCACCCACCGCTACACAACTTATCCCCGTCCGTGCGAAGAGCTTCCCCTCCCCGTCCCGTCTGTGCGAAGAAGAAGCTTCCCCTCCCCGTCGTTCTTCTCGAGACGCACCGGCGGTCAAGTTGATCCACGGTAGGGTTGCTATCTCTAGCTCAATCATGCATCGGGCAAGACGGCCTAACGATTTATATTTTCTTGATGCTGCTAAAAAAATCGTCAGTATGCTCGAACTAATTGGCACTTTATAGTTTTCCGCTCGATTTGTCCTCGATCAATTTGTTCATTTGCGTGGGCATATAGAGTCAGTTCTGCACTCGATCCTTTAATTTGTTGAAATGCCATGGCAGAGATTTGTACACGATCTGTTTTCTAAAATGTCGATGGGCATTTTTTGTTTTGTACTCGACATGATTGCTGAAATGCATAATCATGTACTAGTATAGTTTTGTACTCGATGGATATACATTTCCTACTTCGCCTTAAATTAATCACCAACCATTGTATCTCATAATTAAATAGATGGACAGAACTTGGATACTGCATGGACACTTATGTTCCCCTTCATATATAAATGGTGTTCAACCCTTTATGGGGTTTATTAGAGCTCATGAAGGTCACGACCTGGACGTGTATTGCCTTGTTGCACATGTATGAATGGTGAGAAGAGGCCTCACCATGTAGTGGAAGATCATTTACACATTTTTGGGATGGACCGCACATATGTTAGGTGGGTTTATCATGGTGAACCACATAATGATCCTTCAGCGGGAGAAGCAGATCTTGCTCACACTATATGTGTGCTGGCATATGTAGTTAATTATTTATATTGATGCTGCCGCTGTTTCGATCAATAGTTTGCATTGCTGTGCAAGTTCTGTACTCAAATTTAACTTGTTGCAGATGGATGGACTGGAAGGAGAGAAAAAGCGCTTGCTTCAGGAACCGGGTTTCAGCTCTGGGACATGTCTTGTCAGGATGAGAAGGTAAATATGTAAAACGGCATTTGTTCAGGTTGCATCCCTTAGATGTTTGTCTAATCTGTTGATGTACTAATTGCAGAAGCATAGAGTTGAAGAGGTCTCTCAGTTTGATGGGAGATTTGAAGATGAATCTCAGTTTGATGCACCTGTGGATGGTACTGATGACGGGCCTTTCATAGACGAAGGTCCTGCACCTGAGATTATCCAGCCTACAGAAGGAGGCCGTGAACCGAGTACACAGCTTTGCGTTGAAGTGGATGCACGCCAGAGATCATCGATGGCGTCCAGGTAGTCTCAAGACCACCCAGCCACTGATGCACCCGTGGATGGTGCCGATGACGAGCCTTTCATAGACGAAGGTCCTGCACCTGAGATTATCCAGCCTACAGAAGGAGGCCGTGGATCGAGTACACAACTTTGCGTTGAAGCGGATGCACGCCCGGAGATCATCAGGGGCGTCCCGGTAGTCTCAGGACCACCTAGCCCTGATGCAAAATGTTGAGCTACTTTATGATTCGTACTCTTATGTTCTGGTGCTGTAGTATGTACTATCTTTGTTATGATTTGTACTCCTTTGGCGCTAGAACTATAATTAAGCATTCAGTGGATGATCGCGTTGCAAAATTTGACACCCACACAATCAGTTCATCGTATGAGTAGTAGCACAATTACTTCTACAGCCAGTCCTGCCAGCGCATTAATTGGTAGCATGAAACACTTTCAGGCACTCCCCTCTGATTCATATTAATTGACTCAATTTTGTCTAGATATGGATGTATCTAGATGCGATTGTAAAATAGACTAACATACTTGAGTCGATTAATATGAATCGGTGTAAACCGCCCAAGTCCTCCAAAGCTAGTTTATTGACTCTGGACTCCAAGCCTCTCGCGGCAAGCCATCGACGAAGCTTTGACCAGATCTTGGCCCGCTTTTTTTTTTGCGAATAGCAAAGCTTTGACCAGTTCCTCTCGGGATACAGCACGCCGGTGAGCTTGCACGGTTGCCATGAGCACTTTCCGGCGGAACTTCCTCTGCAGCGCCCTCAAGCCGCCGCTGCGAGACAGCACGCAGTGCCTCGAGGTGGACGGAACGGACGAACTCGGGATCTCAGGGTGGGGGGTCCGCCTCGTCCGGGAACGATCTCCAGCGGGTTAACGAGGACATGCTTGGCAGCCAGGGGATTTGTTTTTTTTTGTTGTTGTTTGAGCTTGGGATTTGGGGTTTTTTCGGATAGGGGAGGAGGAACCGAGGAAGAGGAAGGAACAGCCCGCGTGCTTGGCGCGTGGCAGTGTGCTTGAATTTCGAATTTTTGTGAAATGTTTCATTTCCCGCTACAATTCGGGGTTTCTTGACGCGCCAATGCGTCCCGCCGTGCAGGTTCAAGTGAATTTGGGGTGCCACACTATGGGCCCTGGTTTCGATGAGACATGTAATGACTAGTCACATCAGTAAGTTCACTGTGTAACAAAATATGTTACCCCTCCCCTTTATGTAGCCCCCTTTGTCTCTCCCGATCGAGTGCCGACAGCCGACGGATGCAAGCCGCTAGCTCGATCCCCTCCTTTCGCCTCCACCGTCCAGGCATCCAGCTTGGAGGGGCAAGCTGCATCTAGACCAAGCGGATTAGGTAGTACTAGTAATGCTCTTTCCTTTCTCGAGATCGGTTCTTTTTTCCTCACCTCGATATCTTGCGCTTCTACTATTTCCTATTCTGGGCGAAGGGGTGTCTTTCTGGTCACCCTCGCGGTGGGAGTGATTGATGGGGGTGGGGGGCGGGGGCTACCTTTGCTTGGATTGGGGTGTTCTTCCTTTATTTGTCGACATTTGCAACCTTTGTAGTTTCTGCAGAACCTCAATTTATCTTTGGTCAGATTGACATGGAACGGAAATACCTGGGTGGGGGTGGGGGGGGGGGCAATGGAGCGTACGGCCACCACGCATGTGGGCGGTTGGTGAGCCGAGGCTGCGTCCCACCCATAAAGCGGGTACTCCGTTTGCTTATCCACTCTGTCCGCTGCATCCTCAATCTGTTCCTCGTTACGGAAGATGCTTAAAGTAGCACATGTCTTGTTTGTTTGTGCATAAAGCCTCTGTGACACCATGCTCTATATTCTCTGTATCAGGTTGGTACCTCCGGGTTCCGTCTTGAGGCTATGGGGAACGAGAATAGCGCCCCACTGCTGCGGGAGCATGGCCCGATCTGCAAGACAAGAAGCGAAATGCCTTTGCCGAGTGGCGGGGACCGCCGAGGGGTAATTTTTTTTAACCAACTTACCATGATGTAGTCTGAATCTGATACTCCCTCAGATCCAAATTAATTGACTCAACTATCTATAGATACGAATGTATCTAGATGTGTTTTTAGCTCTAGATACTACTACCTCCATCCCAAAGCTTAGGGATTATATTATTTTTAGAAAGTCAAACTATACCATGTTTGACTAAGCTTTTACCAAAAATCATTAACATGCAAAATACAAAATTAATATCATTAAATAGGTTGTGAAATATATTTTCCTACGGTATCTACACAATATTATATTTGTTGATAGAATGTTCTAAAATTTTGGTCAAACTTTACTTGTTTTGATTTCTCAAAAATAAATAAGCCTTAAGCTTTGGGATGGAGGTATCTAGACAAAGCTGAGTTAAGCTGGAGTAGTTTTTTGTCTGTCCATAGCTAGTGTTCATGGTGCAAAAGGCTAAGAGCATCCACTATATGCATCAGTCTATCTCATACGATAATTCAATATCAACTGCCGAGGTCTGCCTTTTGTTTTGCTATTCATATGCAGACTGAAACTTTAGGGCCTTTACTCAAAGGAAGATCAAAGCTGCGGTGATCAGGCTGCCGGTATGTTGATGCCGCCCCATCTTCTAAATGCCTCTACAAGAACAAGGCCACGCACCCATTTGGTGGTGATCTTTTAATGAATATGGTATATTTTCTTAATCCACAAAACATGCCTTGATATTTGTCTGTTTATTGTCGGTTTTCTAATGCTTGCCAAAAGTTTACAACAACAACAACAACAACCAAGCCTTTAGGTCCCAAACAAGTTGGGGTAGGCTATAGTTGAAGCCCATAAGATCTAAAGCCAAAAGTTTAGAAACACCAAATTCGTTTGCTTACAATCATCATACAGGTAATGTTCATCTACTCTAGTTCCCTAACCCAACAAAAAATGATGTTAATTACGATTTTTAGATTAAAAGAGCACCATTAGGCGCTGTTAATTACGATTTTGAGATTAAATGTCATTTGCAATTGCTAATTACAATTTTGAGGCAAATGATTAGTTTAACCTTGATCTGTTCCGCTCTCCATTTTTCCCAACCGAAAAAATGTAACCATTCCATTCCTCTGAAATGGAACCATTCCATTCCACGCTATTTCAGAACCGAACACACCCTTGCATTGTTGTGAACTGTTGTCCATACACAGCCATACCCTTCCACTTACATCCAGCACTATATGCATCAGTCTGTCTCAGAGTCATTCAATATCACTGCTGAGATCTGTTCCCATTCTTATGCAGGCTGAAACTGCTGCGCCTTTACTCAAGTGGATGCAAAATGAGGCTGATGAGGCTGTTGTGAGGACGATGGTGCCGGCACCATCATCCGAAAACCTCTACAAGCACGAGGCCATGGGCCAGCTGGGTGGTGACCTTTTAATGAATCTGGTATATTTTCTTAATCCACATACATGATTTTATTATTATTTGTTTAATTACTGTTGGCTTTGCCTAATGCTTACCAAAAGTTCAGAAACACTGCATTTGCTTACAATCATCATACACTAATTTTTCACTTTTCAGTCTGTCTCATCCAGTATATAAACTGTTGAGTTCCGTTGGCTTCTTTTGTAATCATTTGCATTGTTGTCAACTGTTGTCTATGCATAACCCTATTCTTCCACTTACATCCCGCACGTTTTGCATCAGTCCATCTCATAGATTTATTAAATATCAATGATGAGTTCTGTTGCTATTCATATGCAGGATGAAGCTTCTGTGCCTCTACTCAAATGGATAAAAAATGATCCTGATGAGGCTGCTGTGAAGATGATGGTGCCACCACCATCTTCTGAAAACCTCATCAAGCACAAGGCCACGGGCCAGCTGGGTGGTATCCTTTTTAAGCAGGTATATTTTCTTAATCCTCATACATGATTTGATTTGTCTGTTTATTGCCGGCTTTGTCTAATTATGCTTACCAATAGTTCAGAAACACACACAACCCTATTCTTCCACTTACATCCAGCACTATATGTATCAGTGTCTCATAGATTTATTTTATATATCACTGCTGATGTCTGTTGCTCATCAATTTTCATATGCAGACTGAAACTGTTAAGCCTTCATTGGTCAAAAGGATTGCAACTGCTGCGATGAGGCATCTGCGAGGCTGCCACCAAGTTCTTGTATCGGCCCCACCTTACGGATGCTTATATAAGCTCAAGTCCAAGGACCAGCCGGGCCGTAACCATCCAAGGGTTCGGGTATATTTTCTTAAGCCACATATACATGCCATGATTTATTTACGATATTATCACCGGCTCATCTCTTTGCTTCTTGGAATTCGGAAACGCCAAATTAGCATGCTTATATTCATCATACACTAAATTTTATTTGTTCAGTTTGTAACATAGTGTTATGCACTCGCTTGTCAACATTTGCATTGCTCTGAACTATGCACTTTACACAACCTAATTCTTCCACTTACATTCAGCGCTACGCACCAGTAGTACCTCCCATGTTTCCTTCACCATCCCGATGCCGAGCTTCCGAGAATATGGTGGGCCCATGTACATACCCCGCATATAACACCTCCTATGGCTCTATCTACCTTTCTAATAACTCCTTCACAGAGTTACAGGTATGTATTCTCACTGGTTTAGCATGAATTGGCATATAGTAAAGTCTTGTTTTTAGTCTTCCTGCTTCTTACATTAGTATCAATTTTCACCTGCAGACTGTACCTTGTGAACTTCGTCCAATGATTAACCAAATGTGTCCGCATGAAGGGTCTTTCACTATGCATGGCAATGGCAAATTGATGAACACCTACACGGTCTATGAGGTGTATGTCTACAAGACGCAGGCCATCACATATTTGTATGGACATGATCGGAGAAAGTTTGCTTTTGACTACGGTGCGAAGAAGAGAGCGACGAGCTGAGCATCGAAACTCAAACGGGCAGATATACGTAGCGCTTACGAGTTGGAGACACTTCCAAATATATAATATGTAACTTTTTTGTACTCATATCCTTTGATTACGCATTACGAGTAGTTGTTCTAAACCATTCCCTCTGTTCTAGCTTGCTGGGTTTAACATGATCAAAGCTGCGGATCCCCGATGGAACAGAGCGGATGTCACAAAGGGCACCCACACCGGCACCGGCACCGGCTTCCCACTCTCTGCATCAGCACCGGTTCTGTACCGGCACCGTTTATTGCATCTACCCGGCGAGGCCCCTACATCGGCATTGGTTCTGTAGAGGCCCCATATACTACACACGCCCCGTGGGCTCTGCATCGACCGGTTCCTCTAGCTGCACCATTTCTGCACCTGCCCAACAGTCTCTGCATCAGCACCGGTTCCTCTAGAGGCACCGTTTATTGCACCTGCCCAGACAGTCTCCTGCATCAGCACCAGCTCGTGTACCAGCCCAGGCTCTGCACCTGCCCGACCAGATCACCGAGGTCTCAGCTCATTCTTTGTGGCCACCCGTGTGGTGACCAGGACGCATCTGAAGGCTATGTTCGTGAGTATATGACAGCATAACTGCTCTTATCTTGATGTCTTCTCTGCTCAAAGTCTCACATGGTTCAGTCTTCAGTGCATTGGTGCCATTGACTAATTTTTGTTGGTATCTCTTGCTTTGAATCAGAAATTGCCTAAAAGTATCGCCAAGGATCTCAATGCTGGCGAAGGGGCAAGATTTCCCTCGTCATGGAGAGTGAAGGTCTCACCGTGGAGGGACGGTACTCCGTCGAGTCCACAGAGATGGCCGCTTGGCTGTTACTTCCAGGTGGAAAAAGTTTATTGACGGTGCCAAACTTCGCATTGGATCAAAGTTGAAGGTCAAGATCTTTCGATGCCGCATTTGTGACATGCTTTGGTCATCAAGTTTGCGGTTGTCTAGTTCTATTGTCCCATGAGCCCTTAGCAAATGCATTTGTAGTTATACTTATATAAGGTTATCTTATACGAGCTGCTAATTAATTGTATGGGTGGTAAAACTACGGCAAGCTTTTGCTCTTAGTAAGTATGTATGTATGATCAGCTATTATGATAACTAATGTTTGTGTTCATCTTAATTTGCATTTCCGTTTTAGAAAAAAACTTAATTTCTATTTTGGCTGACCTGTTAGAGAACTATCAGATTGAATCCACAACATGATTCAAATAGATTCATTACACCAAGCCACATGTCTTGACCTTGCTATACACTAGTTCCATTAATCGGTGCAAGAAGGCTTACACGAGCTGCTGAACCACGACGGTCGAATCCACCTTAGCTATCTAGCTAGAAATACAACCTTTGCGAGAAAGAGGATTTGCGGTACGGGAGGCTGACATTGGGGACCCATGAGCCAGCCGGCGGCGTCGTCAACGTTTTAAAGGCGGCAGGAGATCGAAACAAAAAAGCCAAAAATCAGTTGGTAAACAAAATCCAAGAAATGAAACTTTTACCTTTACGAGAGGATGACATGCGGGACCCATGAGGCGTGACATCCTCAACTATTCCAAGGTGGCGGGGATCAAAATAAAAATAGGAAATAGCGAGAAATTAATTAGGGTAAAAAAATAAATCTATCAAAGGAAACCTTTATTGTTCATAGAGGATGACATGTGGGACCGACACCGGTACTGCGTCGTCATGGTTTCAAAGGGGGCGGGGATCAAAAGAAAAAGGCAAATAACCAGAAATTAGGGGTAAAAAATAAATCCAACAAAGGAAACTTTTATTGTTCATAGAGGATGACATGCGGGACCCATGAGCGTGACTTCCTCAACGTTTCAAAGTCGGCATGAGATTGAAAGAAAAAGGCAAGTGACCAAATATCGGGAGCCAAAAATAATCCAAGAAAAGAAATTTTATTGTACATAGAGGATGACATGCGGGTCCCATTTTGCAGCAGCGGTCTCAACATTTCCAAGGCGGCACAGCACCAAAAGAAAAATGAAGTAGCCAGAAATCAGGGGGTGAAAAAAATCCAAGAAAAGAAAGATTTCAAGTGGGCTGCATACGGACATCACGGGCCTTCGAACTATCCTGCTGGGCCTTTTGACTCGTACAATTTCAGCCCACTCCAAAACAGGAAAGTTTGGATTTTTCTAAAAAAACAGGAAAGTCCTATGCTTCGCAAAAACACAAAACAAGGAGATTCAACATATAAGTTTGTTTATGTAAAAATAAAGATTTAATTTATCCGTTTGCAATAGCTCAGAGCGAAACACAATGTTTATTGTCTGCAAAATAATCAAGATATCACATGTTTCTTGTACGGGGAGGCTGACATCGGGGACCCATGAGCCAGCAGCGTCGTCAACGTTTTAAAGGCGGCAGGGGATGGAAAGAAAAAATAAACCAAAAATCTGTTGGTAAAAAATACAAGAAAAGAAACATTTTCGTTACGAGAGGATGACATGCGGGACCCATGAGGCGGCGGCATCCTCGGCGTTTATTGTTCATAGAGGTTGACATGTGGGACCCGTGGGCAGAGCGGCGCCACTGAACGTTTTAAAGGCTGTAGGAGATCGAAAGAAAAAATAAGCCAAAAATCGTTTGGTCAACAAAATCCAAGAAAAGAAACATTTACCGTTCTGAGAGGATGACATGCGGGACCCATGAGGCAACAGCATCCTCAACGATTCCAAGGCGGCAGGGGATCAAAGGAAAAAAGGAAATATCGTGAAATTAATTAGGGGTTCAAAATAAATCCATCAAAGGAAACTTTTATTGTTCACAGAGGATGACATGTGGGACCGACCTGCCAGCTGCGTCGTCATCGTTTCAAAGGGGGCAGGAGATCAAAAGAAATAGGCAAATAGCCAGAAATTAGGGGTCAAAAATAACTCCAAGAAAGGAAACTTTTATTGTTCTTAGAGGATGACATGCGGGACCCATGAGCCAGCAGCTTACTCAACGTTTCAAAGGCGGCATGAGATCGAAAGAAAAAGGCAAGTGACAAAATATCAGGAGGCAAAGATAATCCAAGAAAAAAACTTTATTGTACATAGAGGATGACATGCGGGTCCCAACTAGCAGCAGCGGTCTCAACGTTTCAAATGCGGCTTGAGATCAAAAGAAAAAGAAAGTTGATTGTACATAGAGGATGACATGCGGGTCCCATGTGTCAGAAGCTATCTCAACGTTTCCAAGGTGTCAGGCGATCAAATGAAAAAGGAAATAGCCAACAATCAGAGGGTGAAAAAAATCCCAAGAAAATAAACTTTTATAGCACATAGAGGATGACATGCGGGTCCCATGAGCAGGCGGGTTCCTCAACGTTTCAAACGTGGCATGAGATCGAAAGAAAAAGGCAAGTGACCAAATATCAGGAGCCAAAAATAATTCAAGAAAAGAAACTTGAGTGTACATAGAGGATGACATGCGGGTCCCATTTAGCAGCAGTGGTATCACCGTTTGAGAGGTTGCACGGGATCAAAAGAAAAAGGCAAGTGACCAAATATCAGGAGCCAAAAATAATCGAAGAAAAGAAATTTTATTGTACATAGAGGATGACATGCGGGTCCCATGCGCCTGCAGGGTCCTCAACGTGGCATGAGATCGAAAGAAAAATGCAAGTGACCAAATATCAGGAGCCAAAAATAATTCAAGAAAAGAAACTTGATTGTACATAGAGGATGACATGTGGGTCCCATTTAGCAGCAGGGGTATCACCGTTTGAGAGACTGCACGGGATCGAAAGAAAAAGGCAAGTGACCAAATATGAGGTTCCAAAAAAAATCCTAGAAAAGAAAGTTTTATAGTACATAGAGGATGACATGCGGGTCCCATTTAGCAGCAGCGGTCTCACCGTTTGAGAGGCGGCAGGGGATCGAAAGAAAAAGGTAAGTGACCAAATATGAGGTGCCAAAAAATCCAAGAAAAGAAAGTTTTATAGTACATAGAGGATGACATGTGGGTCCCATTTAGCAGCAGCGGTATCACCGTTTGAGAGGCGGCAGGGGATCGAAAGAAAAAGGCAAGTGACCAAATATGAGGTGCCAAAAAAAATCCAAGAAAAGAAAGTTTTATAGTACATAGAGGATGACATGCGGGTCCCATTTAGCAGCAGCGGTATCACCGTTTGAGAGGCGGCAGGGGATCGAAAGAAAAAGGCAAGTGACCAAATTTGAGGTGCCAAAAAAAACTCCAAGAAAAGAAAGTTGATTGCTCATAGAGGATGACATGCGGGTCCCAATTAGCAGCAGCGGTGTCAACGTTTCCAAGGCGGCAAGGGATCAAAAGAAAAAGGAAGTAGCCGTAAATCGGGGGTCAAAAAATCCAAGAATAGAAAGAATTTTGGTTCATAGAGGATGACATGCGGGACCCATGATCCTGCATCGTAAACGGCTCGATCGGAGAGCGTTGAACGAGATGGCGCGATCGAGAAAAAAAACAATGCCAGAGAGGCTGCCATCTGGGCCCTACATCCCTCGGCGGTGCGGATTTGCGTTGACTCGGCTGGCGAACCCGAGAATTCGAGATGCACCACGTCCCGGGCCACCATACGCAACGTTTTGGCCGGTTTCGTCGGGCTAGGTGGCCTCAAAAACGTGAAAAAAACGTTTTGACATGCACAACGGACAGACCCAAAATCGTCGGCCATGGTACACCAGCAACCACGGCGCGACTTCAACTTCATCGGCCATGGCAACTTTTCTTGTAGTGAATGTTTCCACTCCTAATGCAAAGCTTGCAAAACAGCCTAAAACTGCTAAAACTGCTGAAATTGCTTGTGATAAAACTGCTGAAATTTTTCAACATATTGGGGACAATGATCCCATTGCTTTAGATCATAATGGTTTAGATTTTGATGATTGTCACATTTCTGAAGTTATAAAGTTCTTACAAAAACTTGCTAAGAGTCCTAATGCTAGTGCTATAAATTTAGCCTTTACAAAACATATTACAAATGCTCTCATAAAAGCTAGAGAAGAGAAACTAAATCGTGAAACTTCTATTCCTAGGAAGTTAGAGGATGGTTGGGAGCCCATCATTAAGATGAAGGTCAATGATTTTGATTGTAATGCTTTATGTGATCTTGGTGCAAGTATTTCCGTTATGCCTAAGAAAATCTATAATATGCTTGACTTGCCACCATTGAAAAATTGTTATTTGGATGTTAATCTTGCTGATAATTCTACAAAGAAACCTTTGGGGAGGATTGATAATGTTCGCATTACGCTTAACAATAACCTTGTCCCCGTTGATTTCGTTGTGTTGGATATTGAATGCAATGCATCTTGTCCCATTATATTGGGAAGACCTTTTCTTCGAACTGTTGGTGCTATTATTGATATGAAGGAAGGTAATATTAAATATTAATTTCCTCTCAAGAAAGGTATGGAACACTTCCCTAGAAATAGAATGAAGTTACCTTTTGATTCTATCATTAGAACAAATTATGATGTTGATGCTTCATCTCTTGATAATACTTGATTCACACTTTCCGCGCCTAGCTGAAAGGCGTTAAAGAAAAGCGCTTATGGAAGACAACCCATGATTTTACTTCTGCACTTTTGTTTTATATTTGAGTCTTGAAAGTTGTTACTACTGTAGCAACCTCTCCTTATCTTTATTTTATTGCATAGTTGTGCCAAGAAAAGTCTTTGATAGTAAGATTCATACTAGATTTGGATTACTGCGCAGAAACAGATTTCTTGCTGTCACGAATTTGAGTAGTATTCCTTGTAGCTAACTCAGAAAAATCAGCCAATTTACGTGAGTGATCCTCAGATATGTATGCAACTTTCATTCAATTTGAGCATTTTCATTTGAGCAAGTCTGGTGCCTCAGAAAAATTCGTCTTTACAGACTGTTCTGTTTTTGGCAGATTCTGCCTTTTATTTCGCATTGCCTCTTTTGCTATGATTGATGGATTTCTTTATTCCATTAACTTTCAGTAGCTTTGTGCAATGTCTAGAAGTGTTAAGAATGATTATGTCACCTCTGAACATGTTAATTTTTGATTATGCACTAACCCTCTAATGAGTTGTTTTGAGTTTGGTGTGGAGGAAGTTTTCAAGGATCAAGAGAGGAGGATGATACAATATGATCAAGGAGAGTGAAAGCTCTAAGCTTGGGGATGCCCCCGTGGTTCATCCCTGCATATTTCAAGAAGACTCAAACATCTAAGCTTGGGGATGTCCAAGGCATCCCCTTCTTCATCGACAACATTATCAGGTTCCTCTAGTGAAACTATATTTTTATTCCGTCACATCTTATGTGCTTTACTTGGAGCGTCTGTTTGTTTTTATTTTGTTTTGTTTGAATAAATTGGATCCTAGCATTCATTGTGTGGGAGAGAGACACGCTCCGCTGTTGCATATGGACAAATATGTCCTTAGCTTTATTCTTAATGTTCATGGCGAAGGTTGAAACTGCTTCGTTAATTGTTATATGGTTGGAAATAGAAAATGCTACATGTGGTAATTGGTATAATGTCTTCAATAATGTGATACTTGGCAATTGTTATAGCTCATGTTTAAGCTCTTGCATCATATACTTTGCACCTATTAGTGAAGAAATACATAGAGCTTGCTAAACTTTGGTTTGCATGATTGGTCTCTCTAAAGTCTAGATATTTTCTAGTAAGGGTTTGAGCAACAAGGATGACAGTGTAGAGTCTTATAATGCTTGCAATATGTTTTTATGTGAGTTTTGCTGTACCGGTTCATACTTGTGTTTGCTTCAAATAACCTTGATAGCCTAAGCCTTGTATTGAGAGGGATTACTTCTCGTGCATCCAAATCCTTGAGCCAAAAACTATGCCATTTGTATCCACCATACCTAGCTACCTACTACATGGTATTTCTCTGCCATTCCAAAGTAAATTGCTTGAGTGCTATCTTTAAATTTCTATCCTTTGTCTTTGCAATATATAGCTCATGGGAAAAATAGCCTAAACACTATTGTGGTATTGAATATGTACTTATGTATCTTATTTCTTATTAAGTTGCTTGTTGTGCGATAACCATGTTCCTGGGGACGCCATCAACTATTTCACCTTTGTTGAATATCATGTGAGTTGCTATGCATGTTCGTCTTGTCTGAAGTAAGTGCGATTTACCATGAGTTGAATGGTTTGAGCATGCATATTGTTAGAGAAGAACATTGGGCCGCTAACTAAAGCCATGATCCATGGTGGAAGTTTCAGTTTGGACAACAATCCTCAATCTCTTATGAGAATATTATCTGTTGTTGAATGCTTATGCATTAAAGAGGAGTCCATTATCTGTTGTCTATGTTGTCTCGGTATGGATGTCTAAGTTGAGAATAATCAAAAGCGAGAAATCCAATGCGAGCTTTCTCCTTAGACCTTTGTACAGGCGGCATAGAGGTACCCCTTTGTGATACTTGGTTAAAACATATGTATTGCAATGATAATCCAGGTAATCCGAGCTAATTAGGACAAGGTGCAGGCACTATTGGTATACTATGCATGAGGCTTGCAACTTGTAGGATATCTTATACATAATACATATGCTTTATTACTACCGTTGACAAAATTGTTTCTTGTTTTCAAAATAAAAGCTCTAGCACAAATATAGCAATCCATGCTCCCCTCTGCGAAGGGCCTTTCTTTTACTTTTATGTTGAGTCAGTTTACCCACTTCCTTCCATCTTAGAAGCAAACACTTGTGTTAACTGTGTGCATTGATTCTTACATGTTTACCTATTGCACTTGTTATATTGCTTTATGTTGACAATATCCATGAGATATACATGTTACAAGTTGAAAGCAACCGCTGAAACTTAATCTTCCTTTGTGTTGCTTCAATGCCTTTACTATGAATTTATTGCTTTATGAGTTAACTCTTATGCAAGACTTATTGATGCTTGTCTTGAAAGTACTATTCATGAAAAGTCTTTGCTATATGATTCAATTGTTTAACCATTGTCTTTACCATTGCTTTGGATCGCTGCATTCATTTCATATGCTTTACAGTATTGATCAAGATTATGATAGCATGTCACTTCAGAAATTATCTTTGTTATCGTTTACCTACTCGGGACGAGTAGGAACTAAGCTTGGGGATGCTGATACGTCTCCAACGTATCGATAATTTCTTATGTTCCATGCTTGTTTTATGATGATACTCACATGTTTTATACACACTTTATGTCATATTTATGCATTTTCTGGCACTAACCTATTAACGAGATGCCGAAGAGCCGATTCTTGTTTTACACTGTTTTTGGTTTCAGAAATCCTAGTAAGGAAATATTCTCGGAATTGGACGAAATCAACGCCCAGGATCTTATTTTTCCACGAAGCTTCCAGAAGTCCGGATGGGAAACGAAGTGGGGCGACGAGGCGGCGACACGCCAGGGCGGCGCGGGCCACCCCCTGGCCGCGCGGCCCTGTTGTGTGGGCCCCTCGCATCGCCCCTAAACCTACCTCTCCGCCTATAAGAAGCCTTCGTCGATAATAACTCCAGTACCGAGAGCCACGATACGAAAAACCTTCCAGAGATGCCGCCGCCGCCAATCCCATCTCGGGGGATTCAGGAGATCGCCTCCGGCACCCTGCCGGAGAGGGGAATCATCTCCTGAAGGACTCTTCACCGCCATGGTCGCCTCCGGATTGATGTGTGAGTAGTTCACCCCTGGACTATGGGTCCATAGCAGTAGCTAGATGGTCGTCTTCTCCTCATTGTGCTATCATTGTCGGATCTTGTGAGCTGCCTAACATGATCAAGATCATCTATCTGTAATGCTACATGTTGCGTTTGTTGGGATCCGATGAATATGGAATGCTATGTTATGTTGATTATCAATCTATCATCTATGTGTTGTTTATGATCTCGCATGCTCTCCGTTATTAGTAGAGGCTCTGGCCAAGTCATTACTTGTAACTCCAAGAGGGAGTATTTATGCTCGATAGTGGGTTCATGCCTCCATTAAATCTGGGACAGTGACAGAAAGTTCTAAGGTTGTGGATGTGCTGTTGCCACTAGGGATAAAACATCAATGCTATGTCTAAGGATGTATGTGTTGATTACATTACGCACCATACTTAATGCAATTATCTGTTGTTTGCAACTTAATACTGGAAGGGGTTCGGATGATAACCTGAAGGTGGACTTTTTAGGCATAGATGCATGCTGGATAGCGGTCTATGTACTTTGTCGTAATGCCCAATTGAATTTCACACTACTCATCATAACATGTATGTGCATTGTCATGCCATCTTTATTTGTCAATTGCCCAACTGTAATTTGTTCACCCAACATGCTATTTCTTATGGGAGAGACACCACTAGTGAACTGTGGACCCCGGTCCATTCTTTACATCGAATACAATCATCGCAATACTCGTTTCGTTTTCTGCAAACATCATCATCCACACTATACATCTAATCCTTTGTTACAGCAAGCCGGTGAGATTGACAACCTCACTGTTAAGTTGGGGCAAAGTATTTTGGTTGTGTTGTGCAGGTTCCACGTTGGCGCCGGAATCCCTGGTGTTGCACCGCACTACACTCCGCCGCCATCAACCTTCAACGTGCTTCTTGGCTCCTACTGGTTCGATAAACCTTGGTTTCTTACCGAGGGAAAACTTGCTGTTGTACGCATCACACCTTCCTCTTGGGGTTCCCAACGGGCGTGTGCTTTACGCGTCATCATGGCCCTCCTGTGCCATCTTCTCGTGGACCTCCTATGCCCCCGGTTTCGTTGCGGTCTCCAACACTGCCGATACTCTCTACTCCTCCAGTCCAGGGCCAGAGTCAGCCTCAGCAGCCTCGTGGTACGACAGCACCTCCCTGCACCTACTGTGGCAGGTCTGGCCACACTGTCTCTACCTGCTGGCAGAGGGATCCCAGCTTACGTCGGCGACACTATACTCGTCGGCAGGGTGGTTCTTCAGGATCGTCTGCTGTTGCGCTATCTGATCAGGACATTATCCGTGGTCTTCACGGTCTACTCGCTGCTACATGCTCTTCCTCAACGGGTACTGCTGGTTCTGTGCCTGGCTGGCACCGCGCGACCACCACCTTCTACACAGTTAGGTACGTCATTCCCGTGGTATCTGGATTCTGGAGCTTCTTTTCATATGACTTATGCGTCTTCTACTCTCTCTGCTCTTTGCTCTCTTGTTTCTCCTGTCCGTGTTATCACGGCTGATGGTACCTCTCTTCCTGTTTCGAGTCGAGGCACCCTTTCTACTTCTTCTTTCTCTGTTCCTGATGTTTCTCATGTTCCTAGTCTTAAGATGAACTTGTTTTCTGCTAGTCAGCTTACTGATTCTGGTTGTCGCGTCATCCTTGACGCCGATTCTTGTGCTGTTCAGGACCGCCGTACACGGGCCCTGGTTGGAGCTGACCCTCGCAGCCTTGAGTCCCCGGGGCTCTGGGAGTTAGACTAGCTTCGTGTTCCTCCTTCTGACACTTCATCTGCCAGTTCTCCTGCGGTTGCTGCTTCTGTCACTGGATCTTTTCAGCAGTGGCATCATCGGCTGGGTCACCTCTGTGGCTCCCGTTTATCGTCATTAATTCGTAGTGGTCTTCTGGGGTCTGTCTCAGGAGACGTGTCTTTGCATTCATGTCAGAGTTTTAGGTTAGGCAAACAGATTCAGCTTCCCTATCCTACTAGTGCGTCTGTATCTCAGCGACCTTTTGATTTAGGTCATTCAGATTTTTGGGGTCCGACTCCCTTTCCTTCGAAAGGGGGTCATCGATACTATGTTTTGTTTATTGATGATTTTTTGCGGTACACCTGGTTGTTTCTTATGCACTCTCGCAGTGAGGTGCTCTCTATTTATCAGCGCTTTGCAGCCATGGTTCGTACTCAGTATTCCACGTCTATTCGTGTGTTTCGTGCTGATTCTGCAGGAGAGTATATCTCCCAGCACCTGCGTGGTGTTCTTGCGGCACCCTTGCTCAGTTCTCGTGTCCCGGCGCCCATGCTCAAAATGGTGTCGCCGAGCGTAAGCATCGTCATATTCTTGATACTACATGTGCTATGATGATTGCTTCCTCTCTTCCACCGCATTTCTGGGCTGAGGCTGTCGCTACAACGACTTACCTCATTAACATTCAGCCTTCTGCTGCCCTTCAAGGTGACATTCCTCTCGAGCGTCTTTCTGGTCGCTCTCCCGATTACTCGACTCTTCGTTTATTTGGTTGCGTTTGCTATGCCCTTCTCCCTCATCGCGAACGCACAAAGCTGACCACTCAGTCTGTTGAGTGTGTTTTTCTCGGATATAGTGATGAGCATAAGGGCTATCGCTGTTGGGACCCTGTTGGTCGTCGGATGCGCATCTCTCGTGACGTCACGTTTGATGAGATGCGTCCCTTCTATCCTCGCCCCACCTCGGGTACTTATCCGGTGGATGATATCTCTTTTCTTATTTTTCCGGATGCACGCCCTGCTGTCCCTTCTCCTCCTCCTCCTAGTTCTAATGCGCCTCCTTCGGCTTCGGCGCCATCCTCTCCTCCGTCTAGTTCCCCTAGTACTCCCCGTTCTCCGGCTTCGGATCCTTCTGATGCTGTCCCTTTTTCCTCTTTTTCTGATGAGTTGTCTTCTGCCTATGAGCTCCCTCCTTCACGGCCTGTTCATCAGCATCGTGCTCCAGCCCGTTACTCTCCTAGTCAGTATGGTCTCTCTGTCCTTTCTGAGCCGACTTCTTATAGGGATGCCGAGCGTCATCCTGAATGACAGCTTGCCATGGCTGAGGAGATCGCTGCGCTTGAGCGCACTGGCACCTGGGATCTTGTTTTTCCTCCTTCTGGTGTTCGTCCTATCACGTGTAAGTGGATCTATAAAATTAAGACCCGCTCTGATGGATCTCTTGAGCGCTATAAAGCGCGTCCTGTGGCTCGTGGCTTTCAGCAGGAGCACGACTGTGACTATGATGAGACTTTTGCCACTGTGGCTCATATGACCACTGTGCGTACTCTTCTTGCTGTTGTTTCTGTTCGACGTTGGTCTGTGTCCCAGCTTGATGTTCAGAACACTTTTCTTAATGGCGAGTTGAGTGAGGAGGTTTATATGCAGCCTCCTCCTGGGTATTCTGTTCCCGATGGGATGGTTTGTCGTCATCGACGTTCTCTCTATGGTCTGAAACAGGCCCCTCGTGCCTGGTTTGAGCGTTTCGTCTCTGTGGTGACCGCTGCCGGTTTCTCTCCTAGTTTTCATGATCCAGCACTTTTCGTTTACACTTCTTCTCGTTGACGCACTCTTCTTCTTCTCTATGTTGATGATATGATCATTACTGGTGATGATCCTGAGTATATTGCCTTTGTCAAGGCTCGTCTTCGAGATCAGTTTCGGCGAGTTGAGTGAGGAGGTTAGGGCATCGGTGTCGTGGCCATACGCTAGACGTAGGGAAAAGTCTCGGCCTCGGAGCTAGTTCATGAACGCCGTGCCGAAAATGGATCTTCGGCCACTGCCGCTGGCCAGCGGCCGCTCTAGTCGCGTGAGACTATCCGGTAAGAACGGCGGAGAGCATAGCAGTTGTGGACGAGCCCGATTGTGGCTCAAAGTAGAATGTCGTGGGGGTAGGGGGACCACGACGAGCGAGCCTGAACTTGCACAGGAGCACTACACTTCATTTTACGTGTGAAATAAATTTAACGTCTTGTTTGGTACCACTGGAGATTTCTCAAATAAACATATGTTTGGTTCTAGCATATTGGTTAGTTTAATTCATACTTTTTTTCTACTCATCCTTACTTTTTTATTGTATTTTCTCAATTCCTAATACACTACTTCTATCTACTGGATTGGAGATTAGGATTTATGGAGATTTCAGGTGACCAAATGAAGGTAGGGGGTTCACCCAACCTCCTCGAAGATTATCCCTTTAATTCCTATAAAAGCTCTAATACCAAACAAAGCCTAACTGAAAGGTGAGAAACAGTGTATAACCTACAAAATAACAAACAAAAAAAACAGATTAATTCGATTCTAAAAAATAGATAATAGACATGGGCCTTCTGCTCAAAGATATTTCATATTTAATCATATTGTATTCGTAGTATACCCATGAGCCAAAAACTATTACTATTTCATCTAACTTGAATAACCAGGACTGAATTTGACTATGGATTCTGATAACTCGAGAAGCTTTTAATTGGTTATGATCCAAAGAGAATAAAAAGATTTAACAAGCCATGAGAAAATAGAGTAAAGTGATTACGCGGTATAAGAGAAGATTTGCAAAGTTAACGTGGTTAGTGGGTGTCACTAAAATCAGGGTATAGGATTACCGCAATCCACCAAATGGCGAAAGGGAAACGTTAACTATGAATATATTTTTTTTCGAAATGGAGGTTGGACCCCATCCTGACTATGAAAAGATACACATATACACACGATTGATCGCTCGTAAATCTGCATACTTTCAGTTCAGTTCAGGTTGTTTTAACAGAGGAAAATTGGCGAGCCTCCCAAACAAGGGACTCATTCCGTTTACAGATTACAACTGTTTCTTGGCTTCTAGTCTTGGAAAATAAGTAGCAGTACACCTAATTTAGTGACCTAAATGTGTGACATGTGTCCCTGCAAGGCACAATTAGTTTTTCTCATGCCATCGCAAAAATGGCACCCATATCTGGAGGGATTATACACGCTCAGTGATCATAGTGACTAACACCTGCCATGCTATAGTTAGGTGTCTCTGCAAAGACCATTGATGATTAGTTACTCATGTAGTCGAGCTTTACCAAACCGCCACCAGCACCAAGGACCGTCCAAAACTACTCCCATCTGGAGGGCATATAAATCTTCTTGAAACTCCCGCGTTCACAACATATCTTAGCTAATACGACCAGGATTAGAGTCCTGGCAACTATCTTTGCCATTGCCAGTCGAGTTGCCCCTTGCGGGCAGGCACTGGTTGCTATCAACGCTTCAGGGTGATTGGGAAATGTTTCCAAGACATCTCGTCTCCCCTGCCATCTAGCTTTGCTCCGCACAGCAAAAGGAGATGGCGATCATGAATTCCTGATCTGGGAAGGACGGGCACCATGTGCCTGCTGCCTGGCCCTTGTGTCTAGGGTAGGCATCAACTGATTCATGCTCGTTTGTGCATACAACACGGTCACAGAGCGGTGCATATACAGTGATCCTTGTGTTGTTATTTCAGTGTCCTGAGAGGCCCCGCTCATGGTGCCAAAGCAGTAAAGGTTTTATTATTTCAACACTGAATGGTTAAACAGGAATGTGTTGCAATACTTTCGCGTGCAAGAAATCAAGAATCAACCGACTTTTCGAAGTTACATCAACATTCCTGAGTTCCAAACAGAGGCTACGGGTTGACGCATAACAGAGAAATAGTTGTTTCTATCGGACTGATATCAAATTGCTGTCTGATGAAGCTATATATTGCCTGCTGGCAGTGGCATGCATGGCTTCGACAACATTAGGAAAGGTGAACGACAAGTTTTTTCTTTCCTTTTGCGAATGAACGTGAATGACAAGTTGACAACGAGAACTAGCCAAGCCACTATAGCTGAAGTCCTATAGCTATGGAGAAATCAGGAAACTAATCCAAACATTCCTACTCAGGAGTAGAAAACTTGCAAAATTAATTGGTCTTGATACAGCCAATTTGTTTGCGCGGTGATATCCTAAATTACTAACCAATTTAGACGAGCTAACCTATGTTGAGAAAATAGGATGGCCAATTAAGAACCTCTGTGTTTCAAAGGATTTGCATAGAAAATTTGGAGGATTCAAATCTTAGACTTTTTTTTATGGTGGCTGTTTGATTCGGAGGATTGAATCCTATAGGATTTTTTTTCCTAAGTAATGCTTTGCACTAGATTTCATAGAAAATCTAACATCTACCCAAACCAAAACTTCTTTTCAGAATTCTTTTGGTTTTCTTGTGATGAAATCAAACAAAATTTGGTACAATTGAAATCCTATAAGATTGAAGGTACCATGACATTGCAATCTTGCTTTTTCCCAATTCCTGCTTTTTTAGAATCTTGCGGATCAAAAGGCCCTAAAGACGTACATGGCCTGGCCCAAAATGATTGTAACTTGTAAGGCGGTTCATCGGGTTTCAGGTGGCCCAACTGCAATTCTACTGGTCTGAACATTTTGTTCACTTCCTTTTGGGGTTCCAGACAAATTGTTTCTCACATGGCAAACCTGCTTATGAGTTTGTGACCTAGCTAGTTGCGCTGAGACACACAGCAGGTGCAAAGAATTTCCATAAACATATTTTAGTATCTCAATCTATATGATTTTTTATAGAGTCCATTTGGTTCAAGGAACTGAACCTCCAAAATTCTTATGAATTGCTTTTCTAAGCTAACATTCGATACAATTTGTGACATGAAGTTTGACCCTTCGAATTTCCATTGTTTCTATGAAAACTATAATACAAGTTTTATAGTGGTTGGCATTTTTAACAACCGTCCATCTAACTTTGATCTAACGGTGGTAAAAAGATGGAACCAAATTGATGGAACTAAAAATGTAGGACCGGAGCTAAAATCTGTGGGACCAGAGCCTCCGATTTTTTTTACAAACTTTATAAAAAACGAGCGTCCTTTTAAACGATCGAATCATCAGATAAGACTGCACACATCTTAAAGCAAGCAATTAACATATCTGCACACATCTCATGTAAATTGAGGCATATCACATTCACCGATCATCCTCTTTATCCTTTCGTCTCTATATCTATTGTCTCTCACCGTTCATCCTCTTTTAAGGCTGGTGCCAACGCAGGCTATAGCGCGGGCGATACCGCCCGCAGCAAGGCGGTAGCGGGGCGGTAGGCGGGCGAGATGGTAGCGGCGGGCGGTGGTTCCACCGCCCGGCGGTAGGGGGCGGTACCGCCCGCCTATAGCCCGCGTTGGAGGCGAGAGCGGGGCGAGAGGGAGGCGATAGCGGTGCTAGTGGGGGCGGTAGGGAGGCGGTAGGGAGGAGAGAGAAGTGAGAGCTGGCACTATAGGCCGTGCACTGGCACCGTGGGGTGAGAGTGAAGTGAGAGTGAGGTGATAGTGAGGATAAAAGCTGACGTGGCGGGTGAGAGTGGGGTGATGCATTGGCACCAGCCTAATTTCTCACTGATGTATGGTCTCACCCCGGCGATCCCTGGGCGGCGACGGCTAGAGCACCGAGGGCGGCGGAGGCCGATGGGATCGAGAACGTCGAGAAGGAAACGAAGCGGCATCTCTCCCGGCGATCTCTGCGCGGCAGCGGCTGGAGCACCGAGGGCGGCAGAAGCGGACGGAAGCGAGAGTGGCGAGGAGGAGACGGTTCGACAACGGAGTTAGGCGAGGAAGGAGCGGGCGGCGGTGGCTGGAGCACCAAGAGTGGCGGAGGCGGACGGGATCGAGAGCGGCAAGGAGAGGCCGGGGCGGTGACGGAGCTAGGTGAGGAAGGAGAGGGCGGCGGCACAACTTCAGATCTCTGTAAGGTCCTCTTGATCTGTATGAATTGCATGAAAACAATCACGTATCCGCTCTCTCTTTTCCCCTACCACACCGTGCGCGTCCTGCCCACGACCCAACTTGATTCCTCCATGCTCGGTGCCCCGCCGCGAGCGAGGCTGCACGCAATCAAGCTCCCGCCTCCATTTCCTCTCTCCCAGGACAGAAGTAGCGCCCTATCCCTGCCACTGTTGCGGACCTAGCTGGGGAAGCCGCACTGACGACCACGCGCCGGTGGGAGACGCACCAGCCGCTGCTGTACTTCCTCTTTCCGTGCTTGTTGTCTGCCATCCCCAATCGCCGTCGTTAACAGTGGCCTAAACCAAAAAAACTTCAAACGGTTTCTCGAATCTTGGTTTAGATATGAGCGCAATTAGAACCAATGTATTTTGGTATCCTCACATATTCAGTGTATTTAGTGAATGACTATGTGGTAGAGTAACAGTACAGCTGTTCAGCAGTATATGAAGAATTAGCTTCTGCAATTTACTTCTGAAATTCCAGATGTATTTGTTGACCTTTATTCATCTCCACAAATATAAAAGCAGTTTGAAATCTTTTTTTTGCGTGTTTCTTTTTCGCGGAAAGCAGTTTAAAATCTAATTAGCTTGAAGTTCAGTTAGTACTCGATCTGATATATACAACGCTCATCTCCCTTGGGTACTAATCCTTTTCCGTTGTCTTATTTTGCCATGTGTTCGCACAGCCAGCTGGAAGAGTCATCCAGATTTTCTCCCCGGCGAGGATGGAGAGCGGTGAGGAGGAGACGGGGCGGCGTTTCTCCCCGGCAACCCCTAGGCTGGCTAGAGCACCGAGGGCGGCAAACACAGACAGGATTAGGAGTGGCAAGGAGGAGACAATTGTTGATGACAGTCATCCAGATTTTCATGCCATTCGATCATTTTATCCTTTTATGCTTAATATGTAACAAGGTCAGAACATCTCAAGTTTGTAGCACATGCTCTTAAGTTTACACGTATAGAAAAAAAAAAAGACATGAAGTGCTTGAACACAAGACTTCTCTGTACGAAACTAGCCTACCCTTTATCGGGAATATCTATTTACATCAACTGCAAACAGAAAAGGGTTCAAGGTCTTTAGCGAGCGTCAGTAGCATCTAGCCGAACCAGCAGGAACAAAGCCTCAGACAGATGACCTGGCAGCAGCGACCATCTAGTTGAGCAGCTCCCGGAGCGAATCTGGAGAAGTCACGGGAGGGCTGCACTTGAAACTCCCGGAGCGAACCTGGGCTGCCCCGTGCCATCTAGCGATGTTTGTATTGTTTCTCTTCCAGAATACCATGTTTCTAGGGTCTATCTGCATCACCTGGATCAACGAACGACGTGTTGCTAATCAGTAAATATGAAGTAGGGTGCTATGTTGAACGCATAATACAACTAATTAGCACATCACTGTTCTCTTTGATCATATGATGAGAAAGCAGCTGCAATCATGTTTCGAAATTCTGCAGATCCTTTTGTCCCCCACAAGCACCATTTCTATCTATTGAAATCACACTTCAAGCTACATAAATCAAAATGCATAATCTTTTATGCTACTGTGAAGTGTAAACCTCATGTTCTGAAACCAAACCGCTGTTGTAGTGTAGTGCATATAAACGTAGAAGATGTTCAACATTACGTTTGTAGCCTTCAGATTTTGCGGCATCAAATATACTGGGCAATCTGATCATGTTAATCGCTGCCATCGAGTTTTCAGAGGGTTCTGCACCATCATAGTCTTCTTCAACACCCAAAAGGACAGAAGGGTCTTCTCCGGAAGTATTGAAATAGGCGCCTCCTTCTTTGTCCAACAGCAATTCAGCCTGAATGACTTGCAGCTGGACAGCCCACATAAGCCACTCAGTCTAGCAACAGAAACAATAATTAATGGCACCCACAAAACAAAATTGGGCAGATTTTCTACCTCTAATTAAGTTATGTTCTAAGGTTAATCATTTCCAGGCACGATTCTGAATCAATGCTAACCTGAACCTCTCAGTCTAGCAAGGTATCAATCTGACTACTATGTGAATGCCTCCGTTGCTGGCATCCATGTAACTGAACCATGTTTTCAGAATAAAAGCTACAGTACTTAAGATCAAAACTAAGTGCTGCCAAACTCCACAGAACTGAAATCATAAGTGGACCCAGAAAATTTTCGAAGCCTGGGCAAGCCAAGGTTGGACTAAAAAAATTCGCATACGCACCAGTAAATATTAACGGCATCTCAAACGGTTTTACCCATTTTAGACACCAAAAGTGTTTATTTTGATTCGTATGGGTCATCCCGCGGAAATGCCACAGGCTTGCTCCTCCCCTAGTGTTGTAGTAAACTGTTTGTATCAACAAAACACTCCTCATTTGTGTAATCTAAAAAAATTTAGGTTCAATAACAGTACTACAAGTTCATTTCAGTAATCTTGATTCTAATTTGATAAATGGGCAGTGCTACAATTAAACTTGGGAACTACAAAAGCAAACTGCAAATCTGCAATCATGCAAACCAAAATCTCTTCTGCCCGCATATACCGAAATGGAGCCAGCTATTTTGTGGAATCGATCGGTACGTTCCAGCAATCCAGCTAAAGTTGGCCCAATGTGAGAGACAAAAATAGATCCTGGCTCAGTTTGTGGCCCATGATGGGCTGGTGTTGAGGCATAGCCCAAGAATTGACCAGTAAAGCCCGGGCACGGCAGCCTTTGAGGATGCTTTGTCGCTAACAAAACGTCTGTACGCCAGTGTCGCGCGCGAGCGAAGCCCGGGCAGTCGCCCGGGCAGCAGGGATGGTGCGTCCGCCCATGACTGAAATATAAGAGCGATGAAATTATTCATAGGTTTCTCTTTGGCCAAGAAGTCGCACTGCAATTTTGCAACGGCCGTCGGTTCTTGCAGTTGTCAAGCATCTCACCTCAGGGAAAAGAGCGAGGTGGGCACCAATCCTGAACAACCAAACGGCCAACACGCGGAATCAATAAGGGGAAAATCCAGGATGAGGCAAAAGAAATTCTAGCTTGCTCTGGACTGTCACACCTGCAACCATCGTGTGATTGTGCTGGTGGACAACGAGGTCCAGGGTGAGCTGGACTTGAGCCAAATAGGGGTTTGGTTTGTTGACCAAGTTGGTTGTGTGTGAGCTGGCGGTGGTGGACCCTGGGCCCCACTTGTAAGTGTGTTGCGTCTTGGTTAAAGGGGAGTTCCCTGTGTATCTGAAGGACATGTTGAGAAATGAGACGAAACTGAATTTCCCATCCTCTATTGCTTCTCTCATCCCCTCTGGCTGCTCTCCTCATCCCCTAAATCCCAATTCCCCTCTCCAATTCAGCCGCTGTGGTGATCCCCAATCATAGGGACATCACAATCTGGTATCAGAGCCTAAAATCCGCTCCGCTCGCGCTCCGATTTCTCGAGATCAGACCGGTAAAACAATCCCACCGCGAAAGGTGCGGTGTTGCTCCAGCGACGCTGCTCGAAATCCTTAGCGGGGTTCGGTTTGGTTCAGAGGTGAGCCGCGACGGCGCCATCTAGATCGGCTCAACCGTCGGCCCAAACTTTGTTTGTGCTGAACAAGATGGAGGACTTGCAGAAGACGATGCAAGAGTTGCTGAAAAATTTCGGCGAGATGCGTGTGGAGGTGAAGACGGTGACGACCGAGGTGCAAGGTCTCCGTCAGCAACTAGAGGAGTTTGGCGAGGATCTCGACGGGGTCAAGCGCCGCGTCAACGAACCGGGGAAGCCCGCCGCGCCACCTCGGGTGGAGATTCTGCAAGCAAACAAGGGTGTGGCCATGGCGCGCATGATGAACAAGGGGCCACCCCTCATCGATACATCCCCGCACTGCACCACCAACGCCGGATTCGCCACCGCCCCTTCATCACCCAAGGATGGACCCGGTGACGCGCCTATGGGCGATTTCGTCGTGCGACCACGCCGTCATGATTTTCCACGTTTCTCAGGTGAGACACCCTTGCTGTGGACGGACCTCTGCCTCACCTACTTCGACATGTACCGCGTTCCAGAGCACCATTGGGTTAGCACTGCGACCCTGCATCTTGATGGTCATGCCGCACTGTGGTTTCAGTCGTATAAGCGGAGAATTTGATTGATTTCATGGGATGCATTTGTGCAAGCACTTGTTGAGGAGTTTGGACAGGATGAATTTGATGGTCAGATGTCCAAGTTACTACACCTCCGACAGACAGGTACAGTTGCAGAATATAGGCTGGCATTTGAAGAGTGTATGTATCACTTGATCTCAGTCGATGACAGTCTCAGCGCTCGTTGGTTTGTGTCCCAGTTTGTTTTTGGCCTTCGTGATGACATTCGTTGTGCGGTTCGTTTACAAGCACCAACTAGCATCACCCGTGCTGCAGCTCTTGCTCGCATACAAGAAGAGGAATCTGAACATCATAGACCCAAGGCACGACCGGCTGTTCCGACAAAACACCCACCAACAACAGTGAATGACAATACAACTCAGCGTGTGGAGTGGCCCAAGAAGCAGGGCGCTGATGATTTCAACAGAGAACGTCAGTTGCGCGATTTTCGCCGCGCTAACAATCTCTGTTTCAAATGTGGTGACAAATACTCTAAAGAGCATCAGTGCAAGCGCTCCGGACAGTTACTGACCATCGAAGTTGGTGAATTTGGCGAGGTGTTGTCTGATGAGGCAGTGTTAGCATTGGAGTTATTAACTGAAGTCACAAATGGAATGGAAACTGCAGCGTGTTGTCATATTTCTATGGCTGCTTTGGCCGGCACAACTTCTCCAGAGACACTTCAACTCAGAGCTTTAGTGGGCAATCAAGTGATGATTCTTCTTGTTGATTCTGGCAGTACTAGCACATTTGTCACCAAGTCTTTTGCTCTGAGAGCTGGTTGTTCCATTTCCTCTGCGCCAGCAGTTCCGGTTAAACTTGCGAATGGACAGATGCTTGTTTCTGATGAACAGGTTAAAGGATTACAATGGTGGACTCAAGGTCATACCTTCAACACAGATATGCGCATATTGGATCTGGGCGCTTATGACGCGGTACTGGGAATGGACTGGCTGAAAAGTTGTGGCAAAATGACTTGTGAATGGACAGAGAAAACTCTAGAATTCCAACATGGTGGCAAGCAAATTCTATTGCAAGGAATACCGGAGAAATCCCAAACTGCTGTGACGGAATTATCAGCGGAGCAACTTCAGAAATGGATGATAGGCAACGAGGTGTGGGCTATGGCTGTCTTGGATCCAGTGTCAGTACTTGATGCAGATGCTAGAGTTACAGTGGCACCTGATCTGCAGTCAATACTCACAGAGTACTCTGATATCTTTTCTGAACCCAATTCTCTACCACCTCAAAGAGCTTTGGATCATGCAATAACTTTGGAAGCGAATGCAAGGCCGATCAATAATCGTCCTTATCGTTACTCGCCTTTGCAAAAGGACGAGATCGAAAGGCAAGTTCAAGAGATGTTAGCTGCAGGTCTGATTACACCAAATATGAGTCCGTTTGCTTCTCCCATTCTCTTGGTCAAGAAAAAGGACGGAACATGGCGTTTTTGCATTGATTATCGATGTCTTAATGAGCTTACAATCAAGAACAAGTTTCCTCTTCCAGTAATAGACGAGTTACTTGATGAACTTGCAGGCACAAAATTTTTCTCCAAACTTGACCTGCGTGCCGGTTACCATCAGATCCGGATGAGGCCAGCTGACGAAGAGAAGACGGCTTTTAAAACGCATCATGGTCATTTCCAGTTTAGAGTCATGCCGTTTGGTCTCACAAATGCCCCCGCAACGTTCCAGTGTATCATGAATGAAGTGTTTGCTCCGTTTTTGAGGAAGTTTGTCATTGTTTTTCTTGACGACATCCTGATTTACAGTCCATCATGGCAGGAACATTTGAAACACATTAAGATGGTGCTAGAAAAGCTCAGAGAGACACAATTTTATGCAAAGTTATCCAAATGCAGCTTTGGACAGACGAGTATACAATATTTGGGCCATATTTGTTGGGTCCAGCAGGATCAACTAGCTCTAGTTTGAGCCACAAAAGAATAAGATCAGAAATACCTTGGTCTGAAGATGATGCCATGCCTCCTCTTGTTTAATTGCTCACACCAGGATGGAGCAATTTGTGCTAGGTTCTTCCTAGTGCTTTAGTGCTAGCCTGATCGGTGGCTTGTTCTTGAGAGAGGGTGTGTAAGAGAGAAGGCAGAGAGCAGCAGCCATCTTCCACTTCCCCTCTTCTAGGTCATTTGACCCCTTTTATATGTTTAGCACTATGCACTAGGGGAACCAGCACCGTTGGATCAAAATCGATGTCTCCGATCAAGACAACACATAAGGATAGGTGGCCATTTACTGTAGAGCCGCCTTACTGTAGCTACAGTAGTGCCGCCCTACTGTAGCAGTCCAAAATATCTGACCTAGGAAAGCAGCCTAGATCACCAAAATATCCAACATTCTCCCCCTTGATCGTAAGGCTGATCATTATAAGCTCATTTTTTCAACAAAATAATGCACTAGGACGAAAAGATTATAATGGTCTGTTAGGTACCATTTAATCTAGTGACTATAGCACATTACTTCATATCAAAATGAACCTCTTTAATTTATGAGCTCCATAAACTTTATTCACATCATATATTAACTTAATTTACATAATTCTTTACATAAACATCATAAACATTACAGACTCATCTTTTGATAAAATGGTACACCAAGACAATAGGTTACAACAGTCAATTAAGTACTGCTAAACCAAGTGACTATGGTTCCCATCCGATCTCAAAATGAGCCCCTTTTGGGGAGATGGTGCCATAATAGTTCCAACTTCTCCAGGATTAAAAGCTTTCAACCAAACCCATGCCGGCAACATGCTCTCTAAATACGCTGGGTGGTAAGCCTTTCGTGAGCGGATCCGCTAACATAAACTTAGTACTAATGTACTTGATATCTATTGTTTGATCCTGGATTCTATCTTTCACAACAAGATACTTAATGTCAATAAATTTGCCAGCTGCACTTGATTTGTTGTTACTCGCATAGATCACTGCGGGTTGATTATCGCAGTATAGAGTGAGAGGCCTGGAAATGCTGTCAATCACTCTTAGTTCCGGGATAAAATTCTTCAACCATACCGCCTGCCCGGTTGCCTCATAACATGCTACAAATTCTGCCTGCATTGTCGACGATGCAGTAACAGTTTGCTTTGAGCTTTTCCATGATATAGCTCCTTTTGCAAGGGTGAAGATATAACCTGATGTGGATTTCTTAGTATCAACACACCCCGCAAAATCAGCATCTGAATAACCCACTATTTCGAGGTTATCAGATTTCTCATAAGTAAGCATGAGGCCTTTAGTACCTTGCAAATAACGCAAGACCTTTTTAGCAGCCTTCCAGTGATCCAGACTTGGATTGGACTGATATCTGCCAAGCATCCCGGTCACAAAAGCTAAATCAGGGCGAGTGCACACTTGTGCATACATAATACTCCCAACAATTGAGGCATAAGGAATTGACTTCATCTGCGCAGATTCATAATTATTTCTTGGGCACTGGAAAGTCCCAAATTTATCGCCCTTAACAATAGGAGCAGGCGAGGCTGAGCACTTATACATATTGTACTTTTTCAGTACCTTTTCAATATATGCTCTCTGAGATAGCCCCAAGATCCATCTGGATCTATCTCGGTGAATTTCAATTCCTAAAACATAAGTTGCTTCACCGAGATCTTTCATATCGAACTTTGAAGACAGGAATCTCTTGGTCTCCATCAACATATTTTTATCACTGCTGGCCAAGAGTATGTCATCAACATATAATATCAGGAAGATAAAATTACTCCCCCTGAACTTAACATAAACACAATTGTCCTTCTTATTTTCCTCAAAACCAAATTTTTTTATGACTTGATCAAATTTGATATAGCACTCTCTTGATGCTTGTTTCAAACCATAGATGGATTTCTTCAGATGACATCCTAAATGTTTGTTTTCTTCCATAACAAAACCTTCCGGTTGTGCCATGTAAACATCTTCGCGTAAGTCACCATTTAGAAATGCCGTTTTGACATCCATCTGATGTAGCTCTAAATCATAATGAGCCACGAGTGCCATAATTATTCTGAATGAATCCTTCGAAGAGACGGGTGAAAAAGTTTCATTATAATCAATCCCTTCTCTTTGAGTGAATCCTTTTGCCACAAGCCTTGCTTTAAACCTTTCGATATCACCCTTGGAGTCACGTTTGGTCTTATAGACCCATTTGCATCCAACTGTTTTGGCTCCTTCAGGGATTTCTACTAAGTCCCATACATCATTAGTGCTCATGGACTTCATTTCATCTTTCATAGCATCGAGCCATTTAGACGAATATTCACTTTCCATAGCCTCCTTAAATGAGGTGGGATCATTATCCAACACTGGCTCATTTGTATCCTCACTCATGTAGGTGAGATAATCATCAGGAATAGCAGGCTTTCTAGCCCGCTGTGACCTTCTAAGAGGCTCATTATTCGGCACATTAATAACAGTTTGAGACTGCTGATTATTTTCAATAAGAGCATCATTAGATGTGACATCTGGAACAGTCGCCGGTGTATCAGCAGGTGTTGCATTAGCAGCACGTTGCCTTCTTGAATACACTCGTAATTGCTGTCCTTGGTCCTTTTGTTGTCCAGTTATGTGAGCACCATCAGCTACAGGAGCTGAAACTTGAGGTGCAATTTCAGTATGTACTGGAAACACTGGCTCTTGGATTACAGGCATCGGGACATATTCCTGTTTTTCCTCCAAGACTATTTCTCTGGGAGTCATGCTCCCCCTCATCATATTACTTTCCAAGAACACAGCGTGTCTTGTTTCAACAAATTTCGTTGTCTGATTTGGACAATAAAATCGATATGCTTTAGATTTGTCAGGATAACCAATAAAATGGCAACTGACTGTCTTGGGGTCTAATTTTCCCATAACCGGATTAAAAATCCTTACTTCAGCAGGACAGCCCCATACATGAAAATAATTCAGGGTTGGCTTTTTCCCAGTCCATAATTCATACGGTGTTTTGGGCACCGATTTACTGGGAACCCTGTTAAGAATATGTGCTGCTGTTTTAAGGGCTTCCATCCATAAATTCACCGGTAAAGTGGAGTGGCTTAACATACTCCGCACCATATCCATAAGTGTGCGGTTTCTCCTTTCAGCCACCCCGTTTTGGCCGAGGTTCACCAGTCTTGAGTATTGGGCGGCAATGCCATTTTCCTGTAAGAATTTTGCAAATGGTCCAGGAATTTGACCATAAGTTGCATGTCTGCCGTAGTATTCACCACCACGATCAGATCTTACAACTTTAATTCTTTTATTGCACTGATTTTCAACCTCAGCTTTAAAAATCTTGAACTTGTCTAATGCCTCTGATTTTTTTTTAATTTGATAAAAATATCCATAACGGGAGAAGTCATCAGTGAACGTTATGAATGAATTATAACCGTCCACCGATCTCACATTAAACGAACCACATATATCCGTATGAATTAATTCCAAAACTCCCGTGCTTCGGTTTGCACCTTTCTTAATTTTCTTGGCATATTTTTCTTTGATGCAATCGATACAATGATCAACATCCGCATCGGAAAAATCAAGAGAAGGAAGAACTTGATCTTTAATGAGACGCTCAATCCTCCCCCTCGAAATATGGCCTAAACGGTAGTGCCATAATTTCGAAGAAGTCTCATTATCATTACGTTTGCGTTTGGTACCGACATTTATATTTGAGGTAGAATCCACATTATTTATATCATCACAAAGGGAAATTACATAAAGTTTGTCTTGTCGACAGGCAAGACCAACATTATTATTGTCATACATAATTATACATTGCTTATTCCCAAAGTGACACTCATAACTATCATCATCTAAACATGAGACGGAAACTAAATTCCGTTTCATTGAGGGTACATAAAGAACATTATTTAGCTGAAGCTTAAAACCGCCATGAAGTGTAAGAGTGAAGTCTCCAATCGCCTCGGCATAAGCTTCAACACCATTAGCAACTCTAATTGTTCTTTCCCCTCTTTTTAGGGTCTTCCTCATATTGAATCCCTGCAACGAATTTACAACATGAATTGTTGCACCTGAATCAATCCACCAAGTATTGGTGGCATAATTAACATAAAGGGATTCTTCAACAACAGTAATAGTGTCGGTACCTCTTTCTTTGAGCCATCTCTTGAAGCCAAAACAATCCTTTCGCCTATGCCCACCTTTTCCACAAAAGTGGCAAGCATTGGAATTATTTCCTTCAGCATTAGGCGCTTTTTCTGGCTTCTTTTGCTGTGAACCTTTTGAGGATTGGCCTTTTTCCTTGAACTTATAAGGCTTGGGCTTCACATATTCATTCACAAATTTTCTATACTTCTTCTTTTGTGAATGACCAAACTGATTAACATGATCAATTCTGTCAGCCTTAAGCCTTTCTTCTTCTTGCACACATCGCGCCATCATTTCATCAATCTCCCATTTAACATCCATCGCATTATAGTTGATCATAAATGGATCAAATTGGGGAGGCAAAGATGACATAATAAAATGGACGAGGAAACCATTAGAGATTTCCATCTCCATTGACTTTAGTTTGGCGGCCATGTTGCATTTTTTCATAATATGCTCTCGAAGACTTCCAGTGGGATCATATTTTTCATCAATTAGCCTTCTGATAAGACTTGTTGCATAAACTTTAGAAGACCCTTTAAATTGATGCTCAATTTTTGCAAAGTACCCTTTTCTTTGTCTCACAATCGTGAAGGGCTCCCCTCATACTCTGTGTAATGGAGCCCTTTATCATCATAAGGCATTTGCGATTAGAGTCATCCCACTTAGCCTTAATAATGTCATATTCCTTCTTGAGGGCTTCATAATTTTCATTATTTTCTTTAGGCACCTCAGGAGGATCATTAAGGAGAGCATAATCAATATTGAGTAAGGCCATAGTGATCTCAAGCTTCTCCTTCCACATGACATAATTGCTGCCATTTAGCTGTTCGATGCCATTTAGCATTCCAGCAATATTAGAGACATTAGTTGCTGCAAAAGAAAAATTCAAAAAATGCTTTAGTAAGCATCATCATAATCATCATTAAATTTTATTGATCAAATTCAAATCAGCTTTGGCCAGAGATGAAAATGAACAACAAAATTTTGTGGACAAATATTCATCAATTAGCTTTGGCCAAATTGATAAATAGAAGCCACACATTAATGATCCTCATTCATTATTTTCTTTTACCGACCCGGTTCACATCAGCTTTGGCCAGAAGTGAAACAGACCAATAAAAGAATTTTGCAGTTAAAATGCCCGTCAAACAACTTTGGTCAGAATGACAAGGCATAAAACCACACTTTATTTGAGGATCCATAAACTTTATTTTGCAGCGAAAGCATTATCACATAATAATTATAGTGATAAATATCACCATAATTCATTAATCATAAATAAACTAAATAATAAAAGTAATATCAACATGTAAATTAACTAAGCATGACAATTAAAATTGTGGCCTAAAATAAACATAATAAGCATAATCAATTTATCCAGAAAAAATAGCCCTGAAAAGATATTTATTTCAGCCCTAATTTTTTTTTTATTATTATTAGCATAATAATCCTGCTGAACTGGGCCAAAATTGGCCCAGCCCAGCACTTAGCTCCCCCTGATCCCCTCTTGGGCCACAGCCCATTAGCAATACGCCTGGACGACCTGAACCGTCGGATGCGATCCGACGGCCAGGAACGACCGCAGCTGGAACAAAACCAGCTCACCGTCGCCCGGTTCCCGGCGAAAAAACCCTAGCCCCCTTTCTTTCTTCCTCCTCTCCTCTCCCGACAGCGATGGCGACGCCGAGCGACCAAGAGGCGGCGACGGCGAGCACCACGCGACAGGGAAGAAGACTCGGCGTCACCCAGGCCCTCTCGCCGGAGTTGCGTGCAGCTTTGGCCAGCGCGCAGCTCCGTTGAGCGGCTCTGGGCGGCGCCTCCGTGCGAGGCAGGCGCGCGCGTGCGGGCGTCCCCGCGACGGCGACCTCCCCTCACCATTCTCCAGCACGGCTGCGAGCTCCAGCGGCGACAAGCGCACGTAGAGACGAGCTGCCGGCGGTGCGACGGACGGCGAGGCCGCTCGGGTTTGAACCCGAGCACACCTGCCAACATTAGAGAATGGCTCCGACGCCGCCGTGGCCAGCGATGACGACGAGGCCCATAAGGTAATCGTCCGCTTCTTAATCTTGAATTAGGGTTAGGGTTCCTCCAAAAATGGGGAATTTCATAATTTAGGGTTTCGGTAATTTTGGGGATTTTTCTTTAGGGTTGATTACGGCATCAAGTCAACCAATCCCCACTTCAATTCATGCTTGACCGAAACCATGTGCATCAAAACAGGGGAAATTTTCATCATGTTAGGGTTCCGGATTGGGGAAAATCATCAAGATTTGTGCATAATTAACTTATTTCCCCTTTAAATCTTAATCAATCTTAAACCAGAAGCTCATAATTGAGGAGGGGAAAAGAGGACAACATTTCTAGGGTTTCTGGAAAAAATAGGAATTTAACATAAGAGCTTTAATTCCTTTAGTTAATAGCTCAAATTGAAACCCTAGAGTGTCACATAGTCTGTTAGGGCTTGGAGTTTGAGAAAACAGGGCTTAAACTTAAGGCATGATTAATAACCAGGAAGAACAGCCTTTAAACATAAGCATAAAATACTTTCACAGAAGCAACTTGGGCATATGCCTTGACTTGGTGACAACATAAACACATGGGTATGTGCATATGCCCTTGATCTTGATCTTGGCTTGATAAATCAAGCATGAATCTTAACATAAGAGGGCTCAAACTTAAGAGCTAAATGGCTCTGATACCATTGTTGGGTCCAGCAGGATCAACTAGCTCTAGTTTGAGCCACAAAAGAATAAGATCAGAAATACCTTGGTCTGAAGATGATGCCATGCCTCCTCTTGTTTAATTGCTCACACCAGGATGGAGCAATTTGTGCTAGGTTCTTCCTAGTGCTTTAGTGCTAGCCTGATCGGTGGCTTGTTCTTGAGAGAGGGTGTGTAAGAGAGAAGGCAGAGAGCAGCAGCCATCTTCCACTTCCCCTCTTCTAGGTCATTTGACCCCTTTTATATGTTTAGCACTATGCACTAGGGGAACCAGCACCGTTGGATCAAAATCGATGTCTCCGATCAAGACAACACATAAGGATAGGTGGCCATTTACTGTAGAGCCGCCTTACTGTAGCTACAGTAGTGCCGCCCTACTGTAGCAGTCCAAAATATCTGACCTAGGAAAGCAGCCTAGATCACCAAAATATCCAACAATATTATTTCTGACCGTGGAGTAGCGACTGATCCCGAGAAGACAACAGCTATGGAACAGTGGCCATTACCAACTACAGTCACTGAGCTCCGGGGTTTCTTGGGCCTTACGGGATACTATCGGAAATTTGTGCAAAATTATAGCATCATCACAAAACCCCTGACTCAGCTTCTCACAAAGAAAGGCTTTCAGTGGTCACCAGAAGCCACAGCCGCATTTGAGCAATTGAAGACAGCAATGATCAGTACACCAGTTCTAGCATTACCGGATTTTAACTTGCCTTTCACAGTTGAAACGGATGCTTGTGACACCGGCGTGGGGGCTGTGTTGATGCAATGTGGCCATCCAATTGCTTACATGAGCAAGGCCTTGGGGATTTTGAATCGCAAGTTGTCTGTATATGAAAAGGAATTCTTGGCTGTTATCATGGCAGTGGATAAATGGCGACAATATTTGCAAATTGGGCCTTTCACTATTCTCTCAGATCATAAAAGTCTTTCCAACCTATGTAATCAGCAATTGACTTCGGATCTGCAAAGAAAAGCCATGTCCAAATTAGTGGGTTTGCAGTTCACTATCAAGTACAAGAAAGGGGCGGAAAATGGTGCAGCTGATTCATTATCTCGGGTTGGTCAAGTTCTTGAAGCACAGACAATATCTTCATGCAAACCTGACTGGATTCAAGAAATTCTCAATTCCTATACAACTGATGCAAATGCCTCAGCTATTATGCAGGAGCTTGCAGTTCATTCACCATCTGAACAAGGGTATGCTTTACATCAAGGATTGATCTACTATAAGGACCGGATATTCATTGGAGCAAATATGGCTTTACAAACCAAGATAATTGCTTCCTTACACGACAGTGCTGTGGGTGGTCACTCAGGGATACAAGTTACATACAAACGTATCAAACAGTTGTATTTCTGGTCTGGTTTGAAAGTGGCTGTGGAAGATTATGTGAAGAAATGTATGGTGTGTCAGCAGGCGAAGCATCCTCACACTAAGCCAGCTGGTTTGTTACAACCTCTTCCACCACCTACAAAACCTTGGGCTGAAATCACAATGGATTTCATTGAAGGTTTACCTCTCTCTGAAAATGCAAACACCATTTTGGTAGTAGTGGATCGTTTGACAAAGTATGCCCACTTCTTGGCTCTCAAACATCCTTACACTGCTGCTTCAGTGTCCAAGCTATTTATTGATCAGATAGTTCGTCTTCACGGCGTTCCTCTTATGATCATCTCAGATCGTGACAATATCTTCACGAGCCAGTTCTGGAAGGAGCTCCTCAAAGCTTTGGGCACAAAACTGCACTACAGTACTGCCTATCACCCACAGACCGACGGTCAAAGCGAACGCGTCAACCAATGTCTTGAGCAGTATCTGCGTTGTGCGGTGCAAGACAATCCGAAGCACTGGAAGAAATGGATTGCTATGGCGGAATTCTGGTACAATTCTAGTTTCCACACCGCCCTGGGCTGCACTCCTTTCAAGGCTTTGTACAGGGTGGAACCAAATTTCGGCGCCATGCCTAACCTTGTTGTCACTGAGTCCTCTCCGGTGGTAGAATCAGCTTTGGAGTATCAAGCTCAGACTGAACTGCTCCGAGCTCAGCTCATCCGTGCTCAACAACGTATGAAAACTTATGCTGACAAGAATCGCATAGAGAGACAATTCACAGTGGGGGAGCAGGTGTTGTTGAAGTTGCAACCTTATGCTCAACAGTCCGTGGTCAACCGCCCATATCCAAAATTGTCTTACAAATACTTCGGGCCTTACAAGATTGTTGAACGAATTGGAGCAGTTGCGTATAAACTGGAGTTACCGGAGTCAGCTAAGGTACACCCGGTTTTCCATGTCTCACAATTGAAACCTTTCACTGCAAACTATACTCCTGTCTACAGCACTTTGCCGTCAGTACCAGACCTGGTAGCTACTACTCCAGTTCCAGTCTCCATTCTTCAGCGTCGATTGGTGAAGAAAGGCAATGCTGCGTCGCCACAAGTGCTGATTCGTTGGGCACATGTACCTGATGAGTGTGCCACCTGGGAAGATTACTACGTGCTCAAGAGTCGCTACCCTGACGCTGCACTCTGGGATGAAGAACAAGAGCAGGCTCCGCCTCAAGGGGAGGCAAGTGTCACACCTGCAACCATCGTGTGATTGTGCTGGTGGACAACGAGGTCCAGGGTGAGCTGGACTTGAGCCAAATAGGGGTTTGGTTTGTTGACCAAGTTGGTTGTGTGTGAGCTGGCGGTGGTGGACCCTGGGCCCCACTTGTAAGTGTGTTGCGTCTTGGTTAAAGGGGAGTTCCCTGTGTATCTGAAGGACATGTTGAGAAATGAGACGAAACTGAATTTCCCATCCTCTGTTGCTTCTCTCATCCCCTCTGGCTGCTCTCCTCATCCTCTAAAACCCAATTCCCCTCTCCAATTCAGCCGCTGTGGTGATCCCCAATCATAGGGACATCACATGGACCCTCTGAAATTTTTACAATGAACAAGCTGGTAAATATGTTCAAGCAAACACAAAACAAATTTAGAAGTGATGAACTAGCCAAAGTTATTGAAATTTAAATTTAAGCAAGATGCTTCCACCTATACAGAGATAACCTAAGATAACTGGTCCTGCACGCGGCCGTGGCCACACCATTGACACCAATCATACCAGCACCACCTCAAGCGAGAGTAATGGACACGCGCATCAAAGGTACACACGCATACCTGGGGCACGATGAACTCGTGGACGACCCCGCGCTCCCGGTCGTGGACGGTGACCTTGTGGGTCGCGACGCCAGACGCCGCGGCAGCGGGCGCCTACTGCAGCTCCGAGGCGCGCGCCCTCGTGTTGAGTCCCCGCGACGGGCCGACGGGCGGCGACTCGCGACGGGGGGGAGGGGCGGCGGCGGGGTGGCTGCAGGGCGGCGGCTGCGGGGCGGTGGCGGGCGCTCGTGGGAGAGTTCTTTATCCGATCTGATTCTTATTTTCTTTTATTTGGAATACTGATTAAAACGTCCGTTCCGGAGCTCTTTTACGGTGTCATATCACTATAGAACTTATAGCAAATTTATCGCAGATTTAATCAACGGTCACGAAAAATTACATTAGACGAAACCAAAATTCAATTAGACGGAACCAAAGTTACATGCCAATCAACCTAAAAGAGCTATCTGTATGAAAATTTCATGTGGTGCAACCAAAACAACTTCTAGTGCCCAATTATCTGACTACGATTTCTGTAGAATTTCACATGTCACGACATTCTATTCCGATGTTTCTTTTATTCTTATCTTGCGATCTGAAGAGACAGGAACCCTAGGATACGAGTAGATGTGTGCCACCCTGTTGCTTGTGCAGTTTACCAGTAGTCCAGAACACAAGAGTTTGTACCTTAATTCTGAAATAGAGTAGGATTTGATTTATTATATCTGGAGACATAGCTTTTTCTTATACAACTGTACCAGATGGTAATACACATCTTATCAGGAGGCACCATTAGGGCAACCCACCTCTGTGCTTTTCAGTTAATGTGGAAATTTCCAGTTATAGTGAAAATAAAGATCGTCTTGATGGCAACTATAATTTGGAGGAATAAACTGTATACCATCTTTTCTTTGGAGATGTCCATTTACTGGAAACTATTGGGACTTTATTTGTCAACAAAAGACATAAATCCTGTACTTTAAGCTTTTGAATATATCAAAGACAAGCTAATGTTCCCTTCAACATGGATATCATCATACGTGCAACATGGGGGGGTCTATGGATTGTCAGAAACAAGATAATCTTCAGAGATGAAAATCCAACATTCAGAAATGGAAGCAAACATACATGTATGAGCTAGCCATGGTTGGGCATAGAGCAAAACTAACACAGGCAACACAATTTAGATGGCTTAGATATCAATAATCAGGTTTTTAAAACTTATTTAACCGTTGGCTTTGTACATGCTCTTCGTAAAAAAATTACTTTTATATAAACAAAATTGCAGTGAGGATTTTCGTCATTGTTTTGCCTACAAAGAAGATCGTTTTGACCTTAGATACGATTGGTTCAATAGTTCTCAGTACAATCAGAGCGTGATTATAAACAACGTTCAGTCCATGCTCAACACTAACCATACAGTCAGGGGTGTCGTCTATGTAAAAAGCTGGATATCTCTTTAGCCAATAAATATTCAGAATTGCCTTCTAGCTTCAGTAGTTTCTGAATTTGGCAAGAAGCTCTGCTGTTTCTGAATATATCATGCTTTTCTTCTTCCACACTAGCAACTGGCAAAACCAAGAAAGGCTTTTCACTTTTCACGAGAACAGACTCAGATCTAACATTTATTCGAGGTTACACTATTACTCCTGCTCCAACACGAGCAACTTACTCTCGGCACAAAGAAGGCCCCTTTCTGGTACCACTTAATAAATAGAGTAAAACAGCAATAGCTGCTGTAGCGAAAACGAAGATACTCTTTGATGAAGTTCAGGTCTGCTAGCTATAAATCTGCCCAGACCAAAAAACGAGAGAAAGGCCAGCTACCTACAAACTCCATCGTTCCTGTTGATCGACCGATCTAGGCTTTTGCCATCGGCGCCAGGAATGTGCGCTTGTCGGCCTCCTTGCCGTAGCTTGCATTGTGATTGAACGTCCCCGGGGACGACTCCATGGCCTCCCTATCATCCTCCGCGATCGGGTCGAGCTTCCTCGGCAGCCTTGCGCGCCTGATGATCGACGCCATCTTCGAAGGCGTGACCTCCATAGTGATCCGAGCCGCGAACTGAGCCATTATATGCTAAAATATAGCAAAGCTAAAATTCTTGAAGCTGGGATGGTAAATTGTATAAGCAAGAAAGAAGAAATGGGAGTGTAGAACGAGAAGGGAGGAAGCTCAAGGGGGGATGTGTATTTGCTGAATGCGGTTTGTTTTTGATACCACAAGGTGACCAATGGGGCTGCTTTATATAGCCTATGATATATGATATTTTTTTCTTCCGAGAGCACGCGGAAACTTCTGGAGGGTATTTTGCGCACGAGGAAATGAGAGACGGGGTCCCCGGAAATGTTTCTGTTTTGTGGGAGGAATGAATGAGAAGATAGTGAAAGATGGAAACGAACGGCGAGCATCAACCAGACTGAAGAAGTGAAGATGGCAGGGCATGTCAAGCGTTACGTCGATATACGGCCACGTGTGGTCTTTTGGCTGTGCGTCTACCGATATTATGCCGAGTGAACTTTTCTAGCCGTACAAGTGTACGAGCTAGAAAAAGATGGTCTTCATACTTTTCAAAGTGTCATTCAAAAACACAGAATAAACGAACTGTAGCCGTGTAAATTGTACTGTACAATTACTTTGCTAGTTTGCTCAACAAGCTGCAGCGCGACACGAATATTTTGAGTGTCAAATTGCAAAAAAAAAAACTTGGTGTGTTGTACAGCTATCATTTTTACCTCTCCTCGTTCGTATTATGTCAAATATTTTTGGGCCATGATATGTTGAGTGGGTAAGTCTTGCAAGCGCTGCGGTACTGGCTTTTGTTTTATTTGGGTTGTAACATGAAAGCCATGCATTAGGTTTCTCATATATGAACTGGCTGCAGTATTGATGACTATACTACAACGAGAACAATATAATTAAGCGATGGAGTTTGGCGCCAAGAAGTTAGAGCATCTCTAGCCGTCTCCCCGGGAAGGTCCCCAGGATGTCCTTTCTTCATCCGGATGACGAAAACGGTCCAATTGCGTCCCTGGATCCTCGTTTTCGTTCGGATTTGGGCTTTCATCCATCCGGGGAGCCCAGATCATCCCCGCCCCCCTGGGGAGCGCTCGAGGACTCCGGACGAAACGAAAGCGCGGGAAACACCGAGAAAACTTCCCGCGCGGCTGGTGGCCCCGACTTGTCGGCGAGAAAGTCCGATCGTCGTCCTCATCGCATCGTCTTCTGCGCGCTGTAAAAGCCTACCGCCGGTCAGTCTTCGCCGGACGCGTAGCTTCCACGCGACGAGTTAATGTCGTCGCCTCGGATTCACGCGCGTCGCCCTCTATTTATCGCCGAACTACCGCGTCTGACCGCATTCACCATGCCGTTTCGGCATGTAGATGGCCGCTATTAATTTTAGTTTATGTTTTCATCTGGCCGAATTCAAATATATGTACGAATTCGGCCTACATATGTACGAACTCGTCTATATATGTTAAATATCTTTCAATTTCGCTTATGTTTGAACGAATTTCGTCTTGTTTTATCCGAATTCGCCGTTTTTTGTCAAAACTTTTCATCCATCCTGAGCTTACCGCTGGGAAAATGGGCCTCCCCAGGCTAAAAATTACATCCATCCGGCGCTAAATAGCGCCGGATTTCGGCCTGGGGAGCCCAACGGCTGAAGATGCTCTTAGAGTGGCTTACCAAGGAATTTATATCCGGATTTGGGTGTCACACATGTGTTTGTTTGCTCACACATTAGAGCTTGACACTTTTTGATGTGTTGCAATTTTCATGGCTAGACCTTTATACTTTGAGGGCTGCGACGTAATGGAACTACCATTTTCTAAAGAAACAAAGCACAATTGGAGTTTATTGTAGGACTGGACATTTTCCTTTCTAAAGAGGAAGAGAAAATAATGGGTAAGAAAACATCCATTGAAACAATCTAGAACGGAAATAACAATAGACGGAACAAATATTTTTTTCCTCACAAAACTTGCTTAATAGTTGTCAACATATTTTCAATATAATAGGAACATGACGATTCATATGAACTATATAGTATCCGAGCATCTCTATCGCAATGCCCCATTATTGATTTTTTGTTGGTAAAATCATGCCATATTTACTTATCAATGTCAGGTTTCCGGGTCGTTTTAGTTTTTTTACAATTACGGGCAATGTCAGTTTTTTTTTTGAAATAAGGCAAGAGGACTTACCATTTTCGTTCATTAAAAAAAACTTTTTAGAGAGGTCTTACAAACCAAGTATTGGTCAAGCTCGACCAAGACAAATATATTAAAAGCCTACTCTCGTGACATTACATTACTCAACACCGGCCTTTGCCCCAGCGAGGCACCACAAAGCTGCCTCCTCTTTAATTTTGTACACAAGCATGGTTGATATGGAGGCCCGGTTTCTTCTAAACATGAGCATTTCTTTCCTTCCAAATCTCCCAAGATACCAACATTGTAAGAGAAGCCATTGCTTTCCTTGAGGGGCATTCTTGTGTATGCTCTCAACCCTCCACTCTTTGACGGAACTCATGCCGTGTCAATTTTTTGGCTGAATGTTAATAAGGCCAAGCCTGTTTTTTAAGGTGGTTCGTGAAGCGGCATTTGGAAAAAAGATGGAAAGCCGATTCTTGAACTTGGTTACAAAGTTCGGAAAGATCAAATTTTCGAAAATTCAATTTAGCTCTCGGGTCCATATGCTCCATCTACCAAAAAAATATTTTTCAAAGTGTTGAAAATTTTTGACAAAAAATTCTACATGTACATCTCCACAATATGTGTGCATTCGTCAAGTAGAAAGCGAAAAAAGAATGATATTTTTGTGGTCTAAGTAGAAAAGAGAAATTTTATCTTGCGAAAAGCCTTATTTTCAGAACCGAACTTTGTCTTTTTTACACACGCCACACGACAAGTCGATTTTTTATGAAACGACTTTGTGAGCGCGTAGCACCTGAATATGTAGGTGTGATTTTTGTGTTTCAAATATTTTGACATTTTAAGATGTGTCTAATATGCATTTCGAAATAAAGAGAGCATATGCTCCCATGAGGCAAAACAAAACTCCTTTTTTCCCCACAATTTTGCCATCCTCTCCATTCGAGTCTATTCTCCGTCCAAACTCTATTTTCAAGAATCAACCATGTGAAGATCTTATACTTTGGAGGAGCCGATGGCTTCCAAACCAAGAAGGACATGACGGATTTAGTGAGGAATTATGAAAATAGGTGTGCTTGGATTGTTTCATATTGTGGACATTAGATATAATTTACTACGTGAATCTATTGATTAAGGGCTATTTGATAAAATGCTCCGCTTTACTTTGCCATTTGCCTCAAAAGGCATATTTACTTTGGCATGGTTAAAATGCCCCGCTTTACATTGCCTGTTTGCTAAAAATGCCCTGTTTGGGGTTACGGTTCTAGTTGAAATAATCTCCTTCTAGTCTAATCTCTAACCGGGCTAAGCTTTTATCTCTTTGGCTTATATCTCAGACGTACGAACAGTCAGGCTACGCCGGCCCGGCGAAGAACCCGTCCAACTGTCGCGACCAAGCCCTCAGCGCCGTCCCCTCTCTCGCCGCTGTCGATATTGTCTTCGCCATCTCTCCCTTTCTCTCTTTGGCCGGCCGTGCCGAGAAGGGCAGCTGTTGTTGCGGCAGCAACCAGACCACCAAGTCACCCATCCTCGTTCATGACGCCAAGATTGAGGCCTGCATGGCCTTCAAAGCCATCTCGGTCCTCCGTGGTCGTCGGTGAGGTCCGGGATGCGCCGCCACCGTCCTCCATGGTCGCCGGTGAGGTCACCCTAGGCCCTAGCACAGGGACGCCGGGGGGGCGGGGAGGGGGCGGCGGAGAGGGACAAGGCGAGGAAAAGAGAGCGGTGCTGGGGCTCGGTCGGGGCGGCCGGCCGGTCGTGACCATCGCCGGCGTCGCCTGCGTACTCGTACGGGACAGAGATGCAGTTGGGCCGGTGTCCAGCTTTGGATCAATCCACTCAAGGGCATAGCGGGAGATTAGATTAAGAGGAGATTGTTTCAGCTAGTAATCAGGTACCAGTAAATCACCAAACTGGGCATTTTAGCAAATGGGCCATGTAAAGCAGGGCATTTTAGCTATGCCAAAGTAAATGTGCCCTTTGAGGCAAATGGCAAAGTAAAGTGGGGCATTTTATCAAATAGCCCATTGATTAAAGAGCACACGATAGGTTGCTGCTAATTCTTGGATCCATCAAAATACAAAACACACCAAGTATTATGTAATCTATATGCTAGGATGTCTATGAACGATGAGAAAATGACTCTGCCAAGGTATCCTCACAGCGATGGCAGCCGCATGGCGACACAATAGGTTGTTTTCATCACCTTTTAGTGATCGATGAGGCAATCAAACGAGATTGTGATGCCTATATCAATTCATTTCAACGCATGAGAGGGATGGATGTGTTAAAGTAAATATGTTGTTGCACATCTTCCCATCAGTTAAAACTTTTAAGATATTGACTAGTGCATCAATTCTATATGATATTAGAGCTAAGAGGACTCAAGTTCAAGACTGCTCACGTAGTATTAATAAAAAAAAGGCAGCCAACATCAAACCCTCGTTAAGCACGTCCAGATTTTTGGGATAGTTGGCTAGTGCAACAATTCTGCCACGTCCATTTATGTCCTAGAACCTCAAAAGGTAGGGCCATATTGGTCGTTGTTTTGGCTTTTGTGCATCACTAAGATACGATGCATTTAAAAAATAAGAAACAAACACCCTTGGTTAGCATTGTGATGATTTTTTTCTCTTGCAGAGATGTAGTAGTTAGTTGAAATCACCATTTACTTGGATGTGATGATAATAGCTCACAAGAACAACATATATCCCTCCAAATAGATTCAACCGTTCAACACAATGCCAAAAACCGTACGAGTGAATCAAGAGAAAAAGAAAGAAAAAGCTAATATGAAATAGAAAACCATTTGACCGGAACAACATGGTATAGTGACCGGTCACCAAGAATAAGCTTTGCTTTCAATGCCAATGGCACCACCACTGATGTGTGCCGTTCATTGTGCCAGCTCTCCGCCGATGAGAGTCACCCGTTGGAAGTTACCATCAGTCAGCACACGGTCGACAGCGCAGTAGGCCAGCCAAGATGCAGCGGCCTAGATTGGCCAGTGCCGCGATATCCTTATGTCAATTAGCAGAATTGCCGTGCAGGTGCAGTATCGTGGAGGTGTAGTAAAAATAAATACACTCATGCGACACATCAGTCTACACACAACTCCCACGTTCACAATACATAAACCTGACAATTCACAAGCAACAAAACTCCAATTGGTATAGGATAAATATGAAATCATCATTAACCCTCATGAGAGCCTTCTATCACCACAAACTCATACTTATAGCAGTAAAGAAGAACGATCGATTATCAGTAGCAAGGGAAACAGTATTTTGTTATAAAAACACTCAGATGCCATTGAGATGATGATACACGGAGGGAAGACACCATTTTGGTACGAAAAAAATGGAACGTGAGCTCAGAAGATAATAAGGGTCATGCCCAGTGTTGGAAAAGGCGACGCCTAGGAGACGCTTACTCACGCTTAAGCACTAGACGATGGACAAACGCCTCGCCTAGGACATAAGAGAAAGTCTAGGCAGGGCAACCATGAAATTGTCTTTCCCATGAAGAAATCATGACATATTTCACTGTCGTGACATATGGGACATATTCTAATGGTAGTTGATAGTAATTTACTCATTAACATGCTCTAGATTAATATATATTCACATATGTTTAACCTATTTACACACTTTATAGTACAAACTATATGCCCACCTAGGCTACGCCTAGGACGCTGATACGTCTCAAACGTATCCTTAATTTCTTATGTTCCATGCTACTTTTATGACAATACTCACATATTTTATACATACTTTACATCATTTATATGCATTTTCCGGCACTAACCTATTAACGAGATGCCGAAGAGCCAGTTGCTGTTTTCTGCTGTTTTTGGTTTCAGAAATCCTACAAAGGAAATATTCTCGGAATTGGACGAAATCAACGCCCAGGGTCTTATTTTTCCACGGAGCTTCCAGAAGACCGAAGAGCATACGAAGTGGGGCCACGAGGTGGCCAGACCATAGGGCGGCGCGGCCTGGGAGGGGCCCGCGCTGACCTATGGTGTGGGCCCCTCGAGCGCCCCCCGACTCTGCCCTTTCGCCTATAAAATCCCTCCGTCGCGAAAACCCTATTACCGAGAGCCACGATACGGAAATACTTCCAAAGACGCCGCCGCCGCCAATCCCATCTCGGGGGATTCAGGAGATCGCCTCCGGCACTCTGCCGGAGAGGGGAATCATCACCGGAGGGCTCTACATCATCATGCCTGCCTCCGGATTGATGCGTGAGTAGTTCATCCTTGGACTATGGGTCCATAGCAGTAGCTAGATGATTGTCTTCTCCTCATTGTGCTATCATGTTAGATCTTGTGAGCTGCCTATCATGATCAAGATCATCTATTTGTAATGCTACATGTTGTGTTTGTTGGGATCCGATGAATATTGAATACTATGTTAAGTTGATTATCAATCTATCATACATATGTTGTTTATGTTCTTGCATTCTCTCCGTTGCTAGTAGAGGCTCTGGCCAAGTTGATACTTGTAACTCCAAGAGGGAGTATTTATGCTCGATAGTGGGTTCATGCCTCCATTGAATCTGGGACAGTGACAGAAAGTTCTAAGGTTGTGGATGTGCTGTTGCCACTAGGGATAAAACATCAATGCTTTGTCTAAGGATATTTGTGTTGATTACATTACGCACCATACTTAATGCAATTGTCTGTTGTTTGCAACTTAATACTGGAAGGGGTGCGGATGCTAACCCGAAGGTGGACCTTTTAGGCATAGATGCATGCTGGATAGCGGTCTATGTACTTTGTCGTAATGCCCTGATTAAATCTCATAGTAATCATCATGATATGTATGCATCTCTATTTGTCAATTGCCCAACTGTAATTTGTTCACCCAACATGCTATTTATCTTATGGCAGAGACACCACTAGTGAACTGTGGATCCCGGTCCATTCTTTTACATCTGAATACAATCTACTGCAATCATTGTTCTCTGCTGTTCTTCGCAAACAAACATCATCTTCCACACTATACATTTAATCCTTTGTTTACAGCAAGCCGGTGAGATTGACAACCTCACTATTACGTTGGGGCAAAGTATTTTGATTGTGTTGTGCAGGTTCCACGTTGGCGCCGGAATCCCTGGTGTTGCGCCGCACTACACTCCGTCACCAACGACCTTCACGTGGCCCTTGACTCCTACTGGTTCGATAAACCTTGGTTTCTTTCTGAGGGAAAACTTACTGCTGTGCGCATCACACCTTCCTCTTGGGGTTCCCAACGGACGTGTGCATCACGCGTATCAGACGCTTAAGCACCGCCTAGGCACTAGGCGAATGCCAATCGCCTCGCTTACGCCTAGCGCTTTTTCCAACCTTGGTCATGCCCCAATAAGAATCGAAGAGGCAGGTTAGTGAGCTGCACGTTGTTGTCAAGCAGATTAGCAGGATCTGAGGACAGGATTCAGCCGGTGATGTACGAAATATACGCATAGAGCCATAGACACGCCCCTATTTTTTAGGATGTAATCCTGTAAGGAAAATTTTGAGGTTAACCATAAGAGAAAGGGGAGATGATGTTAAAGTTTAACCGACTGCATTCAGAATCATCACGGAATAATCATCAGAGGAGGAGAATAAAACATGGAAGATACAGTGATCAGCAATTTGAGTGCAAACAAAACAAACATCAAGATATTTTCATGTCTTGTTCATGCATATTTTACCATAACTTTCTCACTTACCTGATGTGTTTTGTAGCTGTGGCTAAATTTTATGAAGGGAAATCTGAAACCAGCTCCAGATTGGATGGCAGATATTCCAGTCGTATCATCATAGATTTTGTGAGCTCTGTTGTTTCCTTTTCACCATGACTTTTAACAGTTGCCGTACAAAGTAAGCAGAGAACAGTTAGCACAGCAGTGTATATCATTTCATGAACAGAACTTATTGTTGGATATTTTGGTGATCTAGGCTGCTTTCCTAGGTCAGATATTTTGGACTGCTACAGTAGGGCGGCACTACTGTAGCTACAGTAAGGCGGCTGACAAGGGATTAACTTGTCAATGCCTATGGATTATAGGCTAGGGTTTAGTTAGAAGTAGAGGGCAAGTAGATCTCGAAGGTTTCAGCCGAAAAGTACTCGACGACTATGAAAACTAGGGTTTGCAGACAATGATTCGATTGATTCTTCGTCCCTCGACCCCCCCTTTATATAGGAGGTGGAGTCGAAGGATTCGTGTTGTACAAGTTTACAGAATTCGGGACGGTTTCTAACTCATCCCGCCAGATTACAAGTAACACTTCCTATTACAACTCTATTTCTTCCTTAAACGCATCTTGGGCTCCCGAATCTTCTTATTCTTCGGGTAGTGGGCCTTCAATAAACCCCGGGTACTATATTCGGCAGGCCCATTTGGGATGCCTATGTCAGTAGCCCCCGAGATTTTGCTTGAATTGTAAAGTCAGGGAAAATCTCCACTGTTTATTTTTACCCGAAAGCCTTAACTTTCTATATTTCTTCTCATAAAATTCTATATTGTACAGGGATATTGGTAATTGGGGCTAGTTCATCTGACGGATCAGGTACTAGTTAACTGCTCTAGTGGCAATCCGCAAAAACCTACTTCAAAATCACGTCCCTGGACATGATCTCGGGATACTGGTGTAAACTTCGACAGGTGCCGCTTAAGGTCTTACCATTCTGTCGAGTCCCAGTCAAATTTATCGGGTACCTAACGCGTCCGTTAGGATTTTTCTTCGTATCTGTTGATACGGATAAAAGTAGCAGAGCGCGCGATCTTTGGCGATGCCACGCCCAGCAGAATGGATTCTGGGGTCTTACCTTCGCAAATTTGCGGCATTCAGAAATTGATCGCAACTTTGGCGTCCTGAGAATATATTGTCGAGTGCTTTTCCGGCTGTTGGAATGGCACATTTTATTGAGTCAAATATGACTTATATTGTTCTCCCGATGGGAGTATATGTAGAGTTAATTATAACTCGAAATATACTCTCTTGCTCTTCTATTTTTCCTTTGTTAATTTCATCGGGCACGCGAACAGCGTTCCCGATGGGAGTAGCCCCCGAGGCTACAGCCAAGAACTTGTGCTTGGTTGTAGGCTCAACATTTTATTCCACCTTGTCGCTATTTTGTCATTATTTCACAATATGAACTCTTTCCTCTTTTTCTTCTTCTCTCTCTTTATTTTTATATTTCTCGGGTGCGCGAACAGCGCTCCCGATGGGAGTAGCCCCCGAGGCTACAGCCAAGAACTTGTGCTTGGTTGTAGGCTCAACATTTTCTATATTGTCATACTCGAAATTTTACTTTTTGTCGGAGTAGCCCCCGAGCATTTGGGCAAAAACTTGTATTTGATCAAAGGCTCCCGAAGTATTGAATATTTCATCCTGTCGCCAATCTCTGAATACTTCCTTGTCGACATTCTTCACTTAATCAAATTTACTTCATCCTTGACAAGTAGTCGTGAATTTTCTGTCCTGTGGGTCCATTGCTTTCACCACGTTGACACGTCGTGCAAGTGGGGGACACACGTCCTCCGCTTTTTCTGGCGCACGTACGGTAACGCCTATCTCAGTAAAAATACGTTTTTGCCCTTGTATCTGGAAGATCTATTCTCACCCCACGATTTTTTCATCCAACGGTGCACTGCTTCACCCGATTCTTATATAAACCCTTCTTCAACCTCCGTTCATCCCCTTGCTTGCGCCGCTCATCTGTTCCTCTTCGCAAAACTTCTCCTGCGCCCAAATCTCTCCGAGCTTCCGCATTCACGAACATTGCTTTGCCCATTGCCGTTGATGCCACCGCGCACGCGACTCACTCGCCACAGCACTCCCGAATCCAAGATGGCCACCGAAGATCTTGAGTGGGAGAGATCCAAAATCTCCAACCAGGACATCAACACGCTGAAAAGGCTTGGCCTCATGAAGAAGGAGGACGCCATCCGCTTCCCCAGCGAAGAAAGCTACCCCAACCCTCCAATGGAGTATCGGGTTAGTTTTGTTGATCATCTCATCCGTGGCCTCTCTACCCCAATTCATGATTTTCTCCGCGGTCTTCTCTTTGTTTATGGGATTCAACTGCACCAACTGACTCCCAATTCCATCCTCCACATTTCTATTTTTATCACCCTTTGCGAATGCTTCCTCGGAGTCCCTCCTAATTGGGCTCTGTGGAAGCGTATTTTCTGCCTCCGCCGCAATGGCTCTCACAACGTCACCTATAACATAGGTGGCGTTGTTATCTGTGTCCGCACTGATGTCGATTACTTCGACGTCAAGTTTCCCGACTCTGTCCAAGGATGGCGCAAGAGATGGCTCTACATTCACGAAGAAAGCGCCAACTCCGTTGAACACAACATAGTTCCTTTCGACGGAAACGCAAAAATCCAACGCCGCTACTCCTGGGACGCTGAACCTTCCGAAGAAGAGAAAAAGGCGACAGAGGCACTCATGTCTCGTATCCATCAGCTGCAAAACACTCGAGGCAAAGAACTGTCTGGTGTTCAAATCACTGCCTACTTCCTTAGGATTAGGGTGCAGCCTCTTCAGGCTCGCAAAAATCCCCTCTGGACGTATTCTGGTAAAAACGACGCCAATAGAATCTCCGACGATCTTTCTGCAAAGGACTTGGAGAAGTTGATCCGAAGAGTTTCCCGCTTGGCAAAAAAGGATCCTATTCCTTCCGCTTGTCGCGTGGAACCATACAGCTCCACCAATCCTCTCCCCAAGGTATTTTGCCTTCTCGAGTTTCTATCTTGTTCCGAATTTGCCCTGCATCTCATTGTATTTGTGTCACTCTAATTTTTCCTTTTGTCGCTGTTTTCTTGCAGAACCATCCTACTATGACTTCCCTTCCTCCTCTTCCTGAGGATGGAGAAGTCGAAGAACGGGCATCGTTGCCGAAGATACCCTGTGTTCTTCTATTCCCGAAAGTGAAGTCGCGGGTTCCCACAAATCTGCGGCTTCCCATGAAAAGGAAGTTGAATCTGAGGCCAGTGAATCGACGCAATCCCTTCCTCCTGCAGTTTCCCCAAAGAACAAAAGGAAAAGGCATGATGCCGAGGATTCTGGCACTTCTAAGGCTGAAGAAGCTGGTCCTTCTAATCCGAAGGCAGCTTACGATCCTTATGTTGAATCCCTCATCAGCTCGTAAGTCACCTATCTCGCTATATTTTTGTACTCGAAATATTTATCTTGTCGTGCTTTTTTTTTTTTTTATACTGCCGATTTTTTGATCAATCAGTGATGAGGAGGAAGAAGTACCAGTTACTGACGTGGCTCCTCGAACAAGCACGTCACGTCTTTGTACTTGCCTCGGACACGCTAGTTGAAGGAGAAGAAACGTCGCCTCCTCAACAAGACGTCGTCACCACTACTCCGCCATCAAGCCCCCGTGTCCCTTCACCAAAAAGGGCAAGGGTTGAAAAGATTGTTGATTCTGCCCCTCAGTTGGGCAGTTCGTCGCCCCTGCTCCTAGATGATGTAAGTTTGTCGACATCTATATTTTCCTTATTTTATTTTTTTCACACCTTTTCTCTTTTTCATGCCGATGTTTCTCTTACTGTGTTCATGCTGAACAGCCTATGATCAAGGATCTTCTCCGCATCGGGTCCCAATTTATTGGGTACCGTGAATATGCCGCCAGAGCCGAAGGTAACGACTTTTATACTTGCTATTTTGCACTTTCTATTCCTGTTGCTCGTCGCTATTTTTTGATCTTTCTTTTCTTTCTTTTTCATATCTCGACAGAAAAACTTTCAGAGGCCAACGAACGTGTCGACGCACTTGCTCAAAAACTCGAGCAAAGTGAGGCGGCTCGCAAGAAAGCTGAACTTGCTGCTAGCAAAGCCAAGGCCGAGGTTGATGAAGCCAAGGTGAAAGCTGCTAGTGTCGAGGAACTGCAGAGAAGGCTCAAAGATGCCGAATCTGCCTTAGATGAGCAGAAAACTGCACAAACTGTGCGTGAACAAGAGATCATCAAGCGTCTGAAGTCGCAAAGTCGACGTACGCTGAGTAATATCATCAACCCCTTCTATTGTACTTCCTGTTTCTTGGTTTTTGACTAATGGTTCTTTGTTTTGTGTGGCAGCCCAAACAAACCAAGATTTTGATCTGGAGAATCCCGTCAATGACCCTCTCCTTGATGCACTTTCTCTTCTGGAGTTCCATGGGCGCAAAATTCGTGAAGGCGTGGCCAATGCCAGTGCGAGTTTGTCGGCGTTGTTCCCCTACTTCTTCCCGAAGAAAGAGGAACCTTCGACTTTCCTTGCCCTTGCCAAGCTTTTCAATTCGTCGGAAGACCTGGGATTGAAGATGCGTCAGGAGAATATGAAGGTTGCTGTCGAGAGTACTGTTGCCCTGGTTGCTGACAGCCAACAGACGCTTGATTGGATGAAGGTTGGCGACACCAGCCAGGTAGAGCATTCGAGATGGAGGTTGCTGATCAAGGCAGCCAAGCCCAACACGAAGAAGATCTTGGCGTATCTGGGGATCAAGCCAGCTTCGACTCCTAGCTCCTCGAGGCCGGAGGTCTAGTTGCATGCCTCCTTGTTTCTTTTTCTGTTTCTTTTGCTTTTGTTGCCAAAGTAGTTGTTTTGGCGACATTCATTTCCTTAGCTCCACTGTAGTGCCCTTGTAATTATTCCAAGAAATTAATGAAAAACTCTATCTGTCATTTGATGTTGTCTTGTCTAAATTTCAGTTGATATTTGATAACTATACTCCAACTTCCGCTCCTTCCAATGTATCGCCTTCTTCTCGTGCGAGGAGAGCTTTTGCTGATACCGCTCCTGTCGACGATACCTTGTCGCAAGAACTGGATGAACTTCGGCAACAACTTCAGTATGCGAAGAAGCAAACACTTGTGATGATGGAGCAATCTCGTAAGTCATCTGAAGCCGAAAAAATTGCTCTTCAACAAGCTCGCGAGGCCGTAGCTGCTAAGGAAATTGCTGCTTCCGAGGCTGAAAAGGCGACTATTCGAGAAAATTTCATGCTCGAATTAATGAATGAAGCCAGTGCAGATATGTCGGGTATGCCTGTTTCATCCGCTGATATCCTTTATTTGCATACTATTGTTTCTTTGAAGGTTTCCGCTTTTTTGTTTTGATAGGTGCCTTTACTGATCTGCTGCCTAGGAAGAGAGGGTTAATGCTTTGAAAACCCTCCTTGTTAATCTCTCCTTGGACCATGGTTATTTGTTTTGGGCTACCGGAAAGGACCCGCCAAATTGTCAGATTTCAAGATCGCGCCTCTCAAACTCGCGATTTCCTCGACTTCTGTACCAAGACCTTGTCCATGGTTTACAACTCCATGTTTCCTCGCAACGTCCAACCAAAAACTCTTCCTGAATTGATGGAAAGGTTCAAGGATGCTCGCAGTATCCATGATTTTGTCAAGGCTCAACTAGTAGCTGGCGCGCATTTGCTCTTATCATGCTCCAAATCTGCCACTCGAAGCTTGACCTTACCCAGGTTGTCGAGAAGGTTCACCAAAAAGTAAAACGTCGGAGAGTTGGTGTTGACAGGATTAACACGAAGGTTACGCCTATAGCCGAAAAAATGATTGAGGACCTACTTCGGATGGATGCCGACTTTTTTGCCGATGGCCATTATGCCGATTTTCTTGGTGCTGCTCCTGAGGAAAACAGGGTTACTCTTGATGACATATTGAATCAAGACTAGTTAGTTTCTTCTTGTAGATATTTCTTCTTTGTAATCCATGACTATATTGTAAAGCAATCATTATATTTCTCTGTTTGTTTAGCCCCCGAGTGTTTCGGTGACTCTTTACTATATTTGTATTCTTGCGAGGTTTTGAACCAAGACATTTATATATTTAAGGCGAATATGAGCCCCCAAGCTTTTTATTGAGCACTATTTTGTATTTTTGTTGACTCACGAGGTATTTGAATACCAAGGCAAGTTTTTCCTTTTGTCGATGAACTATATTGAAATTCGTCGGAGCGAAGACTTTGGTCATGTCGATAAGGAAGAAAAGTTATATTGTCACTATCTTTATTATATTGCAGCACCGCGAGCCCGCCTCATTAAAAACCTTCTCCGGCCCCACTCGGTGCCCCGAAAAGGAAAAGAGTGCGTCTGAAAACTCGCGGGCGTTTCAGTACATTGAAGCTTTACAAAGACTATATTTTGACTCTAGGCGTAAAAACGCCTAAGTTGCGCCACGTTCCAGGGGTTTGGCTCCTCCACCCCTGTCTTCTTGTCCTTTATTCTGTATGCTCCTCCTCCAATTACTTCCGTGACAATGTAAGGGCCAAGCCATGGTGACTCGAGTTTTTCATGACTTTTTTGTGTGAGCCGAAGAACTAGGTCTCCCACCTGAAAAGATCTTGGCCGCAAACGTCGACTGTGGTAATTCTTCAAGTCCTGTTGATATTTGGTTACCCGAGATAATACTTCATCTCGAGCTTCATCAAGTGCGTCGACGTCGTCTTCTAGCACTCTTCTCGACGTTTCTTCATCATATTCAGCGACACGTGGAGAGTTGTGCTCTATCTCGATTGGTAGTACCGCCTCTGCTCCATGAACCAGGAAAAACGGAGTTTCCTGCGTTCTTGTGTTTGGTGTTGTTCGGATGCTCCACAACACGCTTGGTAGTTCTTCTGGCCAGGTATGTCGAGCTTTTTCCAGTGGTCCTAACAAGCGTTTCTTAATACCATTGCAGATGATGCCATTGGCTTTCTCGACTTGCCCATTGGTTTGAGGATGTGCGACTGACGCAAAGTTCAGCTTAATACCCACCTCTTCGCAATAATCTTTAAATTCATGGGATGTGAAGTTGCTGCCGTTGTCTGTGACGATGCTGTGGGGCACTCCAAATCTGAAGACGAGGCCTTTTACGAATTTTACTGCGGATGCTCCATCCTGGTGAATTTATCGGCTTCGCTTCTATCCACTTTGTAAACTTATCGACACTACTAGCATGTACTCCTTTCCTCCTGGCCAGGATTTGTGTAACTTACCCACCATATCAAGTCCCCATTGAGCAAAGGGCCAAGACAATGGTATTGGTGCTAGCTCTGCTGCTGGAGAGTGAGGTTTTGCGGCGAACCTTTGACATGCGTCGCAAGTTCTTACTATGTCCTTGGCGTCCTCGATTGCTGTCAACCATTAGAATCCTGCCCGAAAAACCTTGGCTGCGATAGCTCGACTACTTGCGTGGTGGACACATATTCCTTCGTGTACATCCTTCGGGATTATTCTTCCTTCTTCGGGTGTAACGCACCTTTGCAAAACGCCTGAAATACTTCGCTTATACAATTCTCCCTTGACCACCGTAAAAGCTTTGGAGCGTCGAATTACTCGCCTTGCTTCAAGCTGGATCATCGGGTATTTCTTTCCTCATGATGTATGATATGTACGGCTGCATCCACGGTATCTCGTATCACCATGACCAAGTCCTGATCTTCTTCTTCGTCCTCTTGCTTTTCCTTGGCAGCCCCCGAGGGTTTCTTCTCCTTCTTTTTTGACTTTGTTGGCTTAGTGGATCTCTCTGTTATCTCTTCCCGAGAATACACCTGGCGGGATTGGAAGGCACCGTGACCCGATGTTTGCAAGAACGTCGGCTTCGTCATTGCTCAACCTGCTAATATGATTTACTTCGCATCCATCGAATAACTTCTCAAGCTCGTTGTACACCTCCTTGTATGCCATCATGCTATCATTGATTGCATCACATTGGTTCATAACTTGCTGAGCCACCAACCGTGAGTCGCCAAAGATTTTTAATCGAGTTGCTCCGCAGCTTTTGCCATCTTCATCCCGTGTATGAGAGCCTCATATTCTGCTTCATTGTTAGATGCGTTAAGGAACGTCATCCGGAGGATGTACTTTAATTTGTCGCCTTCAGGTGATATGAGTACTACTCTGCGCAGCTCCTTCTAGTCTCTTGGACCCATCAAAGTTCATGGTCCAAGTTCTCGATAAATCTGGAGGTCCTGTATTTTGCAACTCCATCCATTCTGCGATGAAGTCCGGCAAAGATTTGCGACTTTATTGCTTTTCTTTTTTCATACGTGATGTCCCGAGGGGAAAGTTCTATTCCCCAAAGGGAGACACGACCCGTAGCTTCGGGTTATTCAAGATATTTGATAAGGGAGCTTCATTGACCACTATGATCGGGTGTGCCGAAAAATAGTGGCGCAATTTTCGTGCTGTCGTGAACACTCCATATGCTAGCTTTTGGTACGAGGGTACCTTTGTTTTGAAAGGTGACAAGACTTCGCTCACGAAGTATACCGTCGCTGCACTCCATGGATTTTCCCTTCTTCCTCTCTTTCGACAACTAATCTTGTGCTAACCACTTGGGGCGTGGCTGCAATATACAGTAGGAGAGGTTCCTTTTCCTTTGGAGCCACCAGGATTGGTGGTGTCGAGATTTTTCGCTTCAGATCCTCGAAAGCTCTGTCGGCCTCTTCGTTCCACGGAATTTATCTCCTTGTTTTATCAGCGCATAAAATGGTAACGCTTTTTCTCCTAACCCGGCGACGAACCTGTTCAAAGCTGCGACTCGCCCAGATTAGCTGCTGTATTTCTTTCAACTTTGTTGGCTTTCTCATTGTTACTATGGCTTGTATTTTGTCGGGATTTGCTTCAATCCCTCTTGCCGAAACTAGAAACCCCGTAAGTTCTCCTGTTGGGACGCCAAAAGAACACTTCGTCGGGTTCAGATTGAGGCAGAATTTGTCGAGGTTGTCAAAAGTTTCTTTGAGATCCTCGATCAACGTTGTCCCCTTTTTTGATGTTATGACGACATCATCGATGTATACTTGCACGTTTTTCCCGATCTGTGTTGCTAAACACTTCGCATCATCCTCTCGATATGTTGCTCCCGCATTTTTAGACCAAAGGGCATTGTTTTGTAGCAAAACACGCCGTAAGGTGTAATAAACGCTGTCTTGGCTTCATCATCTTCTTTTAATCTGATCTGGTTATAACCAGAGTATGCATCCAAGAAGGAAAGACGTTCGCAACCTGCCGTGGAGTCGATAATTTGATCGATCCTTGGGAGGGAAAGTGATCCTTAGGACAATGTTTATTGAGACACGTAAAGTCGACGCACATGCGAAGGACTGTCGTGTTTTTCTTCGGCACCATCACCGGGTTAGCTACCCATGTGGCTTCGTAGATATTTCTACGATAAAACCAGCTTCTTCGAGTCGATTTATCTCTGAAAGCATGGCTTTGCGGTTTGGTTCAAAAACGCCGCAAAGGTTGTCTCGATTGGTTTTGCTGTTGGATCCAAATTTAGGTGGTGCTCGGCAAGTTCCCTGGGTACTCCTGGCATGTCACTGGACACCATGCAAAGATTTTCCAGTTCTCACGGAGGAACTTGACGAGCGCTTTCCTATGCGATATCCATATCGTTTGCGATAGATGTCGTCTTTTTTGGATCTGTCGGGTGAATCTGCACCTCCTTAGAATTTTTCTCTGTGTTGAAAGTTGATTCTTTATTTGGCCTTCCAACGTCTGGCAGTACGTCGTAATCAGTCATGCTTTTTGACGCCAAGTACTCGGCTTGCATCCCGAAAGTTTCTGCCAACTTTGTGAAAATCCTTGTCGCACTTATCGGCTAAGGCAAAGCTTCCTTTGATCGTGATTGGTCCTCTTGGTCCGGGCAACCTCCACAACAGGTATGTATAGTGTGGTACTGCCATAAATCTAGCATATGCTGGTCGTCCCAACAGAGCGTGGTATTGTGATGGAAAATCCACGACTTCAAATTCGAGCTTCTCGATTCTATAATTTTCTCGGGTCCCAAATTGAACATCGAGATTGATTTTTCCCAATGGATAACTTGGTTTCTCTGGTGTGATGCCGTGGAATCTTGTGTCTGTTGGTTTCAAGTTTGCTAAGGATATGTTCATCTTCCTCAATGTATCTCGCATACATGAGGTTCAAGCTGCCGCCGCCGTCTATGAACACTCGAGAGACATCAAATCCTGCGATAGCTGCGGCGAGAATAAGTGCCGATCGCCCTGGTCGAGGAACTTGCTGCGGATGATCTGCTATTGTGAAGCCGATATCTTGTCCTGACCAATTAAGGTACTCAACTGTTGGTGGAGGCATTTTCTCTGCCATAAACACCTGTCGTGAGATTACTTTTTGAGCTCTATTGGACGGCCTTCCCTTCTGAATCATCAACACTGCTCCGTTGGAGTTAGGATCAACATAGGGTGGTGGTGCAAAGCTGCCGCTATTCTTAGCTGGTGTCGATTGTCCTCTGTAATCGCGGGAGGTGGCGGTAGATGAACCTCGCTCCTAGGCTCCCGAGGGTTTCTCCGTGCTGCTCGAGCGTGAGCATTTTCTCGCGTATCCGAACATTGCTCGAAAATTTCGACGGTCTTCTGCAGGTGCCCCGACTGTCTTTTCCCGTTGCTTTGTCGAGGAAGAAGTGCATCCGGCACGGTCCGTTCAGCATTTCCTCGGGGACACGAAAGGTCTTGGAAACCTCGGCCCACTATTTTGCCTGTTGCGTGAATCATCCCTATTATCACCTCGCTGTTCACTGCTTCTCTGGTAATCATCTCTGTTGCCTCCTGTATTTGTCCGAAAACCTGCCGAAATTTGTTCTGGGGCGTCGTAGTTCTGGTACGTCCGAGGAAATCTTCGCCTCGGTTGATAGTTTCGACCACGGTCCTCCTCTGGCGACCTGTGTCGTTTGTTGTGGACAGCGTCTTCTCCATCTGCCCATTTATTTGCTATCTCCATTAACGCGGATATTGTCCTTGGATTGGTCCTTCCCAAATCCTCGACAAAGTCTCCACGCCTGACTCCTGCGACAAACGCATCTATTGCTCTCTCGTCAGATATGTTTTCTGCCGAGTTTTTGATGATATTCCATCTCTGGATGTACTTTCTCATTGGCTCATCTGGCTTTTGTCGACACGCTCTCAACTCCTCTAACGATGCGGGTTTTTTGCACGTGGATCTGAAGTTCTTGACGAACACGTCCTCGAAACTTTCCCAACTGTCGATGGATCCTGGAGCGAGTTTCTTTATCCATGATCGTGCGGCACCACTCAGGTGCACCAGGATGCTTTGCATGGCTGTTGCCCTAGTTCCTCTGTCGGCTTCACCGTCTCCAGATAGTCGACTAGCCAATCCTCCGGATCTTGAAGGCCGTCGAATTTCTTGAAATTATCGGGTAACTTGAATCCCGAGGGGACTCGCGTTTTCTGACTCTCCTCGTGAAGAATCGTAAGCAGCACATATCTTAGTCTTTAAGTTCGGGGATTGCCGATGATCCCTTCGCTTTGCCGCGCTCTGTCGACTCTTGCTTGTGCTGCTGTGTCTCTTGCTCCACTTGGCCCTTCGAGTGCTGCCGCTGTTGTCGCTGCGGGTCGCGGACTATTTTGCCTTGCCACTCCTTCGGGAGGCGTTGATATAAACGCTGTCCCCATAGCTCCAACTCCTGCTACCGCCATATTGTACAGTGTTTCCCTTGGGTCACACGGAGGTGGTTTAGATGCAAGGATAAAAGCATGTGTCGCCACCGCCCCAGCCACCGGTGTCGTAGGGATGATGTTTCCTCGTCTAACCAACGACCGAAACGACATGACGAGGTTTTGAACCAACTGTTCTCTCGCTGCCTCGGGTACGTGTGGCAGCCGTGAGCTTGCTCTGTTCCGCCTCCCGATGGCTATCACCCGTAGTTCTAGATTGTCGACTTAAATCTGCCCTTCTCCCGCCGGATGCGTGCTGCCTCCTTTCTCTGTTCAACTCAATCGTCTGTTTTTCCAATTCTTCGGCAGCTCGTGCGAGCCTATATTGATATGCTTGCAATTCTTCCGGTGTGGCTGTGGTAGCCATTGGTTCTGTGCCGTTCATAGCTCTCGCAGCTCTATCCCACGCTGCTTGTGAAAGTTGAACTCTATCTCGCGGCTCGGCCCGACGTATTTGTTGCCCAAGCCTTGTCGCAGATTGGAGGGATCGACGTATGGATTTCCCAAACTGTCGAAAGCCTCAGATGTCTCCTCTTGACCTTCAATGGCGTAAATCTGATGATACCTTGTACTCAGATCTATGTTGGGTTTGGTGACATCATCGTTGAGATTGATGAAGACCTTGCCCACTGTGAGAGATTTGTCGATGAAGTCATGACTGTCGACATCGCTTGAGCCATCGCTTATATACGAGTCCGCAGATGACTCAAACGATATGTCGTTGAAGATCTTGGCGAGTTTCTCTCTTGCTCTGATACTGACGTAGCGTGTCGCCGAGGTTTCTTCTTCTCCTGACTCGTTTGACGATGCATAGCTTGAAAAATCGGAATCGGCCACTGATGATCCCGACGAAATCGGAATCTCGACACGATACGATCCTTCCTTCTCGACGCGAAAGTGGAACCTTCCGAACGTCATCTCCATGGGCTCCGCCAGATACGCATATGCATCCAAACGGGAGGGTGGGTGAGGAACAAAATCGACAAGACCAGTAGCGATCTGTTTACCTCGATCCATTGTGTTGCTTGCGGTTGACGATGTCGAAGATCTTGAGCGTGCCATCGAGATCAGCTCCTTACGCCTCTAATTCCCACAGACGGCGCCAATTGACAAGGGATTAACTTGTCAATGCCTATGGATTATAGGCTAGGGTTTAGTTAGAAGTAGAGGGCAAGTAGATCTCGAAGGTTTCAGCCGAAAAGTACTCGACGACTATGAAAACTAGGGTTTGCAGACAATGATTCGATTGATTCTTCGTCCCTCGACCCCCCCTTTATATAGGAGGTGGAGTCGAAGGATTCGTGTTGTACAAGTTTACAGAATTCGGGACGGTTTCTAACTCATCCCGCCAGATTACAAGTAACACTTCCTATTACAACTCTATTTCTTCCTTAAACGCATCTTGGGCTCCCGAATCTTCTTATTCTTCGGGTAGTGGGCCTTCAATAAACCCCGGGTACTATATTCGGCAGGCCCATTTGGGATGCCTATGTCAGCGGCTCTACAGTAAATGGCCACCTATCCTTATGTGTTGTCTTGATCGGAGACATCGATTTTGATCCAACGGTGCTGGTTCCCCTAGTGCATAGTGCTAAACATATAAAAGGGGTCAAATGACCTAGAAGAGGAGTGGTGGAAGATGGCTGCTGCTCTCTGCCTTCTCTCTTACACACTCTCTCTCAAGAACAAGCCACCGATCAGGCTAGCACTAAAGCACTAGGAAGAACCTAGCACAAATTGCTCCATCCTGGTGTGAGCAATTAAACAAGAGGAGGCATGGCATCATCTTCAGACCAAGGTATTTCTGATCTTATTCTTTTGTGGCTCAAACTAGAGCTAGTTGATCCTGCTGGATCCAACAATGGTATCAGAGCATCTAGCTCTTAAGTTTGAGCCCTCTTATGTTAAGATTCATGCTTGATTTATCAAGCCAAGATCAAGATCAAGGGCATATGCACATACCCATGTGTTTATGTTGTCACCAAGTCAAGGCATATGCCCAAGTTGCTTCTGTGAAAGTATTTCATACTTATGTTTAAAGGCTGTTCTTCCTGGTTATTAATCATGCCTTAAGTTTAAGCCCTGTTTTCTCAAACTCCAAGCCCTAACAGACTATGTGACACTCTAGGGTTTCAATTTGAGCTATTAACTAAAGGAATTAAAGCTCTTATGTTAAATTCCTATTTTTCCAGAAACCCTAGAAATGTTGTCCTCTTTTCCCCTCCTCAATTATGAGCTTCTGGTTTAAGATTGATTAAGATTTAAAGGGGAAATAAGTTAATTATGCACAAATCTTGATGATTTTCTCCAATCCGGAACCCTAACATGATGAAAATTTCCCCTGTTTTGATGCACATGATTTCGGTCAAGCATGAATTGAAGTGGGGATTGGTTGATTTGATGCCGTAATCAACCGTAAAGCAAAATCCCCAAAATTAACGAAACCCTAAATTATGAAATTCCCCATTTTTGGAGGAACCCTAACCCTAATTCAAGATTAAGAAGCGGACGATTACCTTATGGGCCTCGTCGTCGTCGTTGGTCACGGCGGCGTCGGAGCCATTCTCTAATGTTGGCAGGTGTGCTCGGGTTCAAACCCGAGCGGCCTCGCCGTCCGCTGCACCGGCCGGCAGCTCGTCTCTACGTGCGCTTGTCGCCGCTGGAGCTCGCAGCCGTGCTGGAGAATGGTGAGGGGAGGTCGCCGTCGCGGGGACGCCCGCACGCGCGCGCCTGCCTCGCACGGAGGCGCCGCCCAGAGCCGCTCAACGGAGCTGCGCGCTGGCCAAAGCTGCACGCAACTCCGGCGAGAGGGCCTGGGTGACGCCGAGTCTTCTTCCCCGTCGCGTGGTGCTCGCCGTCGCCGTCTCTTGGTCGCTCGGCGTCGCCATCGCTGTCGGGAGAGGAGAGGAGGAAGAAAGAAAGGGGGCTAGGATTTTTTCGCCGGGAGCCGGGCGACGGTGAGCTGGTTTTGTTCCAGCTGCGGTCGTTCCTGGCCGTCGGATCGCATCCGACGGTTCAGGTCGTCCAGGCGTGTTGCTAATGGGCTGTGGCCTAAGAGGGGATCAAGGGGAGCTAAGTGCTGGGCTGGGCCAATTTTGGCCCAGTTCAGCAGGATTATTATGCTAATAATAATATAAAAAAAAATTAGGGCTGAAATAAATATCTTTTCAGGGCTATTTTTTCTGGATAAATTGATTATGCTTATTATGTTTATTTTAGGCCACAATTTTAATTGTCATGCTTAGTTAATTTACATGTTGATATTACTTTTATTATTTAGTTTATTTATGATTAATGAATTATGGTGATATTTATCACTATAATTATTATGTGATAATGCTTTCGCTGCAAAATAAAGTTTATGGATCCTCAAATAAAGTGTGGTTTTATGCCTTGTCATTCTGACCAAAGTTGTTTGACGGGCATTTTAACTACAAAATTCTTTTATTGGTCTGCTTCACTTCTGGCCAAAGCTGATGTGAACCGGGTCGGTAAAAGAAAATAATGAATGAGGATCATTAATGTGTGGCTTCTATTTATCAATTTGGCCAAAGCTAATTGATGAATATTTTTCCACAAAATTTTGTTGTTCATTTTCATCTCTGGCCAAAGCTGATTTGAATTTGATCAATAAAATTTAATGATGATTATGATGATGCTTACTAAAGCATTTTGAATTTTTCTTTTGCAGAAACTAATGTCTCTAATATTGCTGGAATGCTAAATGGCATCGAGCAGCTAAATAGCAGCAATTATGTCACGTGGAAGGAGAAGCTTGAGATCACTATGGCCTTACTCAATATTGATTATGCTCTCCTTAATGATCCTCCTGAGGTGCCTAAAGAAAATAATGAAAATTATGAAGCCCTCAAGAAGGAATATGACATTATTAAGGCTAAGTGGGATGACTCTAATCGCAAGTGCCTTATGATGATAAAGGGCTCCATTACACAGAGTATGAGGGGAGCCCTTCCTGATTGTGAGACAGCAAAAGGGTACTTTGCAAAAATTGAGCATCAATTTAAAGGGTCTTCTAAAGTTTATGCAACAAGTCTTATCAGAAGGCTAATTGATGAAAAATATGATCCCACTGGAAGTCTTCGAGAGCATATTATGAAAAAATGCAACATGGCCGCCAAACTAATGAAGGTGATATGCCCTAGAGGCAATAATAAAGTGGTTATTATTTATATCTTTATGTTTATGATAAATGTTTATATATCATGCTATAATTGTATTAACCGAAACATTAGTACATGTGTGATATGTAGACGAACAAAAAGTCCCTAGTATGCCTCTTAAACTAGCTTGTTGATTAATGGATGATTAGTTTCATAATCATGAACATTGGATGTTATTAATAACAAGGTTATATCATTATATGAATGATGTAATGGACACACCCAGTTAAGCGTAGCATAAGATCTCGTCATTAAGTTATTTGCTATAAGCTTTCGATACATAGTTACCTAGTCCTTATGACCATGAGATCATATAAATCACTTATACCGGAAAGGTACTTTGATTACATCAAACGCCACTGCGTAAATGGGTGGTTATAAAGGTGGGATTAAGTATCCGGAAAGTATGAGTTGGGGCATATGGATCAACAGTGGGATTTGTCCATCCCGATGACGGATAGATATACTCTGGGCCCTCTCGGTGGAATGTCGTCTAATGTCTTGCAAGCATATGAATGAGTTCATAAGAGACCACATACCACGGTACGAGTAAAGAGTACTTGTCAGGAGACGAGGTTGAACAAGGTATAGAGTGATACCGAAGATCAAACCTCGGACAAGTAAAATATCGCGAGACAAAGGGAATTGGTAATGTATGTGAATGGTTCATTCGATCACTAAAGTCATCGTTGAATATGTGGGAGCCATTATGGATCTCCAGATCCCGCTATTGGTTATTGGTCGGAGTGAGTACTCAACCATGTCCGCATAGTTCACGAACCGTAGGGTGACACACTTAAAGTTGGATGTTGAAATGGTAGTACTTGAATATGGAATGGAGTTCGAATATTTGTTCGGAGTCCCGGATGAGATCCCGGACATCACGAGGAGTTCCGGAATGGTCCGGAGAATAAGATTCATATATAGGATGTCATTTTATGTGAAATAAAATGTCGCGGAAGGTTCTATGGAAGGTTCTAGAAGGTTCTAGAAAAGTCCGGAAGAAACCACCAAGGAAGGTGGAGTCCACATGGGACTCCACCTCCATGGCCGGCCAACCCTAGATGGGGAGGAGTCCCAAGTGGACTCCTCCATAGGGGGCCGGCCACCCCCCACATGGGAGGTGGAAATCCCACCTTTTGGTGGGAGTCCTAGTTTGGCTAGGTTTCCCCTCTTATGGAAGGTTTTGGTTCGGGTCTTATTCGAAGACTTGGACACCAACACTTGGGGATCCACCTATATAATGAGGGGCCAAGGGAGGGGGCCGGCCACCCCAAGACCACAAGCTGGCCGCCCCATTGAAGTGGCCGGCCACCCCCTCCCAAGACCTAGCCGCCCCCCTCTCCTCCATATCTCCCGCGTAGCTTAGCGAAGCTCCGTCGGACTCTTCACCGCCACCGACACCACGCCGTCGTGCTGTCGGATTCAAGAGGAGCTACTACTTCCGCTGCCCGCTGGAACGGGGAGGTGGACGTCGTCTTCATCAACAACCAAACGTGTGACCGAGTACGGAGGTGCTGCCCGTTCGTGGCGCCGGAACCGATCGTGATCAAGATCTTCTACGCGCTTTTGCAAGCGGCAAGTGATCGTCTACCGCAGCAACAAGAGCCTCCTCTTGTAGGCTTTGGAATCTCTTCAAGGGTGAGACTCGATACCCCCTCGTTGCTACCGTCTTCTAGATTGCATCTTGGCTTGGATTGCGTGTTCGCGGTAGGAAAATTTTTGTTTTCTATGCAACGTTATCCTACAGTGGTATCAGAGCCGTGTCTATGCATAGATGGTTGCACGAGTAGAACACAATGGTTTGTGGGCGTTGATGCTTATGTTGTCTTTAGTTTGAGTACTTTGCATCTTTGTGGCATAGTGGGATGAAGCGGCTCGGACTAACTTTACATGACCGCGTTCATGAGACTTGTTCCTCGTTCGACATGCAACTTGTATTGCATAAGAGGCTTTGCGGGTGTCTGTCTCTCCTACTATAGTGAAGATTCAATTTACTCTTCTATTGACAACACTAGTATCACCGTTGTGGTTCATGTTCGTAGGTAGATTAGATCTCTCTCGAAAACCCTAAACCACGTAAAATATGCAAACCAAATTAGAGACGTCTAACTTGTTTTTGCAGGGTTTGGTGATGTGATATGGCCATGATGTGATGATGAATATGTATGAGATGATCATTATTGTATTGTGGCAACCGGCAGGAGCCTTATGGTTGTCTTTAAATTTCATGTTGAGTAGTATTTCAAAGTAGTTGTAATAGTTGCTACATGAGGTGAACAACCATGAAGACGGCGCCATGAACCTTGACGCTACGCCGACGATGATGGAGATCATGCCCGTTGATGATGGAGATCATGTCCGTGCTTTGAAGATGAAGATCGAAGGCACAAAGACTAAAGGGCCATATCATATCACATATGAATTGCATGTGATGTTAATCCTTTATGCATCTTATTTTGCTTAGATCGCGACGGTAGCATTATAAGATGATCCCTCACATTAATATCAAGATAATAAAGTGTTCTCCCCTCGTATGCACCGTTGTACAGTTCGTCGTTTCGAAGCATCTCGTGATGATCGGATGTGATAGACTCAACGTTCACATACAACGGGTGTAAGCAATGTTGCACACGCGGAATACTTGGGTTTGCTTGACGAGCCTAGCATGTACAGACATGGCCTCGGGACAACGGAAATCGAAAGGTTGAACACGAGTCATATGGATGATATGATCAACATGTTGATGTTCACCATTGAAGCTACATCATCTCACGTGATGATCGGTTTTGTTGTAATGGATGTGGATCGTGTACCACTTAACAACTATGAGGGATGTTGTATTAAGTGGGAGTTCATTAGTAATTAGATTAAAACATGAACTAATTATCATAATCTTAGTCTGAGTAGTATTTTGAATTAATTTTGTAGTATTGGCATCCGTTTACTACTATGCGCTAGTCTTGTTATTGAGATAGAAATACTGTTAAAATCTGACAAGAAACTTTACGGATTGGTACCGTATTGTTAAAGAATCAAGAATTGATTAAGTCCTATTGCAAACTTTTAGTAAACCTCACATTGTTGATTCAAAGAGCTATGGTTTCAATTAGTACCTAAAGTTATCTTGTCTCCGTGAAACTTGAAGTTCAAATCTGTTTGAAAAGTAAGGAGCTGAAAATTTAGTTTTCAGAAATAATCAAGGTATGAGATATATGTGATATCTAAGACCTTATTGCAAGATGATAGAATATAAATTTGGTGAGACTACATAAACTCATAAGTTTTATGGGAATGTATGAAGGTTGAAGACGCCAGGCGTTACAATCCTCCAACTATTGGGGCACTAATAATATTCGCATATCCATGAAGTTATCGTCCTTAGTATGCACCGTTGCTAAGACTCGTCGTTTCGAAGCATCACGTGATGATCGGGTGTGATAGATTCTACGTGTGCATACAACGGGTGCAAGCCAGATTTGCACATGCGAATACCAAGGTTAAAACTTTACGAGCCTAACATGTACAGACATGGTCTCGGAAAGTCGTCATGATATAATGGATAAAATTATGAGTGAAATTGTTCATCATATTACAAAGTTACTAATAGTGAAATCTAGAACACTTGTCATATGATGATCAACTTCAAAATAAGAACCTCAAGGTTATTGGTATTAGACCAACAAACCTAGAAGTTTTTAATGTTGAAGTGTTTTTCTGAATAATGAGGAAAGCTAAAAGAGAAACTGCAAAAAAAATTTTGGCAGAAAGAAAGAAAAGACTAGAAAGTCTAGCTCAGGTGTATATAAATGATATACATGTTATGGTTGTATTCCTAGTTAGGTCACACTATGAAATTCTTGGGTATTAGTACTATATTGGTTGGTATGAAGTGTCATACAAAACAACGCAATACAAGAATACAATGGCCTAAGTGACTGACAAGGAATATGATAGAAATTCACGTCTGGAACAAAATAAAGTGTTATTATGTTCGTCGTTGGCATTCTATCTAGCCCTTAGAATTTATAATAAAGAACTTAATAATTGTTATTTTGCTCTGGTCAAATGAAAACAATGAGTTGTTCAAATTATGACATTACTCCATATACAATGGATAAGTTATTATAAATCTTAATGGTAAAACACACATACATAACACTGACGCTAAAATGCCATAAGGCAAATGATTTGAATTCCACTTATTTGTGGAACCGCCATTTAGATCATGTTAGAAAGGAACGCATGAAGGAACTCCGTGCAAATGGATTTTTGGAGTCTTTTGATTTTTGAATCATTTGACGCTTGCAAATCTTTTCTAAAGAGAATGATTAAAATACCGTTCATAGGCCAAAAGTTGAACGGGCAACTAACTTAGTGGAAAAATACATGATGATGTATGTGGTTCACTGGGCATAGTTGTGTGCGGGAGATTCTTCTACTTCATGAAAACTTTCAACAATGAATTGAGTATATATATGTGGATATATTCAATAAGGAAGAAGTTTGAAACATTTGAATGGATTCAAATAAATTTCAGTATGAAGTGGAAATCATCGTAATAGAAATCAAATATCTATGATTGGATCATGGTGGAAATATTTGAATTACGAGTTTTAGCGAACATCTAAGAGAGTTATGAAATTGTTCTACAACTTACGTTTCTTGGAGTATCATAGTGATGATGAAGTATCCAAGAGATATATCCAAACTTTGTTGGATCAATGATGAGATAAAATATTGATGCCATTATATTTTTGTGGATTATGCTTTAGTGACTACCGCTTTTACACTGAATAGAGCATCATCATGATCCGTTGAAATGACACCATACAAGTTATGGCATGGGTATAAACCCTAATAGTCAACCAAAATCGGATGAATGTCTTTGTTGGTTATCCCAGAGATTTAATTGGGAATTCTTCCCACGAGACAAAGACAAAAGTGTTTGTCAATGTTTCTTATTTCCGAGAAATTGTTTCGAGTGAAGTATTTGAGTGGGAGGACAATATAATTTGATAAGGTTTATGAACCTGAGCATAATGATCAGAGTAGTGCAGCATCGGAATTGGTTTCGGAAGCGGCCACGACGATCATGGCTCTCATGACTACAAAGTGTTTTAGCCATGAAGATCGAAGTACATATTGAACCTTGTAGGTATGGTTTACTTTGTGATCAAATAAATGATTTGTGGACAAAGGATTGATTTTGAACAATGATAAACCAACTACAAAACAAAGAAGTTATGATGGGCCCTGACTCCGTTAAAATGGCCATGCGCCATGAAATCCAAGATAGATGAATACTTTATGAAAGTAAATGGATCTATGAAATTAATAGACTTGGATGAAATATCCTTGAAGAAAGCTTGACTTATCGAAAA